>NC_028640.1:30194094-30226058 GCF_001406875.1 Solanum pennellii
ATATATATATATATATATATATATATATATATATATATATATATATAGATTCTAAGTCTCTTTACCCTCAGACTCAACATCAATAGAGTAGAATAAGGACACAGTCCTTAGCAACATAAAATATTATCTAAGCTATTACATAATATAAAAGAACTCAACATAGGGAAATCTATGAATCATAAGGATCTCTTTTCTTGAACTTGGGAGATCTATCCAAGCTCTGGACATAGGAGACGTCCTCTAGCCTCACCACCCGCACTTTGTGTAAAAAGATGAAGAAGAATGGTATTAGTAGAAGAATACACTAAGTATGACAAGGATGCAAAAACATGCATTTAAAGAGGAACTTTCATTTGAAATCATGCAACATGTTTTTTAGTAACTTCATGAACATTGGCACATATAAGCACAATATAGTACACATACATTATATAGACATGGATACTACTCACAGTAGCACATAAAGCCATTTATAATATTTTGAGGAATATTCAATACATACAATACATTATTTCTTTTTTAATCTTACTTTTTTCCTTGAGTAATATCTCAAGGGTACTAAGTACAATGTATCATGTTGAGGTCACCTTAAAAAACACAACCACATATATTCATAAGTATTAAGAACCTCATAGACATCAACTTAACATCAGGACCATTACCTAAGACAACTTCTATGTCACACTAGTGCAATGTGTAGGTAGCATCCTATAATACTACTGACACCAAGTGTAACTAAGCAGTTACCCTAGACTAGGCAGAACATACTTAACAAGTCATAACACTTTCCTTCATAACTAGACATAAGGCCACATACTTCATAGCATCACACAAGGACTCTTTACTTTATTACAACCTTAATCACAATTCATTTAGTTGATACCATAGGTAAACCACCCTCATCACACTTTCAAATGCTTTCTTTTGCAATGTACATATGTAGTCCCATACCCCCACATATACTAAGTAAACTCATATAAAAGTCATAACTGTAATTCACATGCATAGTCATAATTCATGTCTTCACATAGGAAAGTCACTTAGCATGCATTCTTACTAGTCATGTATAACATAGGTCTTTAATTCATAAGGGGTTCCAATCCTATACTTTCTTGAAGTCATCTAGTGCATTGTATAGGTAGGGTCCATAGTCCTCCCTATGCTAAGTACACTTCCAAGGGAATTTGATTAAAATTCATATTCTTATCGTATTTCATTTATTAATCTTCGGAACACATAGCCATAATCGACATAGACCATGTGAGCTACATGGAATCTTGTGTTCTACTCCCACACCGAAAAGAGAGGGTACTACTTTCCAAGGTAGGACCTTCATACAAATTAGCTATTCCAGTAGACCCACTAATCTACAACCTACAGGGGCACTTATGGAACAAGTCTATTGCTTCTAGAAAGCTTGACTTTCAAACGTGAAGGTTCCCATCTCATGAGACAACATCTAGGTTAGGAACCTGGACTTACTAACGTGAAGGTTCTCTTGTGGGAGACATGACTTACTAGTGTGAAGCTCCCACTCTCATTTGTCATGTTAACTTGATGCTAAGCTTAAACTCCCTTTTTAAATTTCACTAAGCCTTTAGATAACATTGGCTCATAAAGATTAGGCCTTAGGGACTTACTCTGTCATACATCATATAGCTCAAAGGTATCTAAGATGAGAATGCCCTTTCATCATGGAACCTACATTATGTGAGAATGTCGTTTCACATATTCATATCATATTCATACTATAGTCTAGTTTAGAGTACAATTGAGTAATACCTTTCAAGAGACTCACTTATTCATTAGACTACCATTAACATACTTATGTGATAGATTTTTGTGTACATATATGTGAGATCTACCTTCACATAAACACCTTTAGGCACATATGTTCATAATTTCATTATTCATATACCTTATATGCATAGAAATAGGTTTTGATGCATAGGAGAACTATCCTTTCCTTAGTCATCATGAATCAGTTATACTCATAGAAATGCATGAAGTGTGTGTGTACATTGGTAAACATGATCACATAATGTCTATCACATAGTATTGAGGAACCACCCTATAAATATCACAATAAATGTACAACATTCTTCCAAGTCTTGAGTCAAACACATCTAGAGTATTGGAGAATATAGACTACACATACTCACATTACATCAAAGGAGGCAAGTACATATTCAACAATAGATTAGAAGACTCATAGCATACTTTGATCACACCTTCATATAGGGTTCATAGAGGTAGGGGTATTGCTACAAGGATATTCTCTATCATTATTCATATAGACCACACTTAACCCTAACATGATAATAACACAAATACATATAACATCACCCCACAACTAAATCATACAACTAGTGGGGAACACTATTCATATACTTCACATAACATCAATTGGAACATGATATTAGAATCAAGGCTGAATCCTATAACTTTCTAAACATCGAATCATCATATAAATTCATATTTCATCTAATTCCTTAAAGGACATGATCATATCACATTAACATGTACAAGAATGTAAACACCGCCAACATAAGAGGACCATAACAATAACCACAATTCAGTATACATTCTAAACTAATTAGGAAAAACATAGGACAACTTACCAAATTTCCAAGATCATGATCATACTTGATCAATTACCAACAATTTATAATCAATTAACAAAAATTAATATAGAACTAACCAATTAAATATAATTTAAATATAATATAATCTTCATACAATAAATATCACAAGACCCACATTATAGGCCAATTTAAGAAATTATTAGGATCATGGTTCTTCATGAAATTGGATTGAAATTCATAATTAAAAGATTATTAAACTTGAATATATTTTTAGAATGACTTTAAAATCAATTTGACAAAGAAACCATTGCTAGATTGAAAATCAGGAATTTTGGTCTTTCAATCACTTTTGGAAATCATTGATTGGACTCCTTAGATGGAAGATTAACTAAGGATAAATGATTACCATACCTTTTTGATTGAATACCCATGAAAAATTGGAGAAGAAACCATAGAACTCTAGCCTCTATCTTGATATTGAGTATTGGTCTCCAATGGAGGTTTCGGGGGGTTTTGGGAGAGAAGAAGGTTTTGGAATTTCTAATTTTTCTTATTGGTGTTGGTGTTTTTACTTTGGAAAAGGGTTAAATAGTTATTAATAACTTTCAGAAACTTCACCCAAAGTTACCAAAACATCCCCATACTTATTTGGACTTTTAGACATGTCAAACATAAATTTCATTTTCGGAATCATCATCGGGGAGCAAATCCGCAACTCAGAGATGTTCCCGCATGATTTTTTGACAGTGGAGTCTACATTGTGTCCGTGACGGGGACTGATTTTTTGGCCTATGGAGGACCTAGCCCGCGACGTGGACCCATTTCATGTAGGAACTAAAGGTGCTGCCTTTGCGCAACTTGTTAGCCCAAGTTAGGGTCCTCCTCAAGGACCCTTGGGCGATCGTTAGGGAGTTGCACCCGGATGTTTTGACCATAAATTCAATTGTATAAATTTTAGGGTCCTCCTCACTGACTTTAGACTCCAAACAACAAAACTTTCCAAGTCAATTTAGACACATTGTAAAATCATTTATTTGCATGTTATTAACCTTTTTAGACACATGGGAAGCTCTAGATACCTTAGTTCATTTTCAGGGTCCTTACAATTTCATCTTAGTTCATTTTGAGGGTTATTACATTCTCCCCACTTGGAATCAAGAATAGTAGCCCACCATTTTACGTTCAACAATTTTATTCAATATATCATGTTGAAAGAAATACAACTTCGCACATATAGACTCAACACACAACAAGAAGGTAGGAACAATATCTACAAGCTCATCATGCATTAAGAATCCACAGTTCTCATTTAAATTTGTGTTAGAACTTCCTTCTCCAAATTATATCAACACACTAAAACATTTTGATGACATCATGCCAATTTCTCATAAAAGTACATTTACGAAAAATTTTAAGATCATATTTAAGCATGGTCATAAACTAACTCATGCAACATTTATACAATTTACTGTAGAGCCATAACAACATGAAGTAAAAAGTAAAACATTTTTTTTTTACCTTTTGAACATAAACTCATGAAAACATGCAATATTATAAGAGGATCAAAGAATACTCATTTTGAAATATCTCAGTTATAGTATATGGTATTCCCCATCTTTTTATTTTAATTATGAATTAGCTTCTGCATAAGTTTATTATCTACAGTATACTCATGGTCATACCACCAGGGTTAGCTTGAGATAACTTGTAGTCCTAGGTCCCGTTTCCGCGTCTCGGAGGTAGCTCGTGACTTGAAAAACATGGTATGAGAGTACTATGTTTAGGTGTCCTATGATGTATTAAAAGACGCACTAAGTAGAGTACTTTTTCATGGGTGTGAAGTGCACCACATTTAAT
Source organism: Solanum pennellii (assembly GCF_001406875.1). Taxonomy (NCBI): domain Eukaryota; kingdom Viridiplantae; phylum Streptophyta; class Magnoliopsida; order Solanales; family Solanaceae; genus Solanum; species Solanum pennellii. The sequence continues at coordinate 30,198,537 of NC_028640.1, forward strand.
AAGAGGGAGGCTATGAAGTTAACTTCACTTTCTTATTACTCTTATCATGCATAAGGTATGATCTAATTCTATTTTAACTCCACGTTCTACATTTCAGATCATGCCTCCTCATAGAGCTGACACCAAGAATAGGAATGCCAGGAATGTAACGCAGATCCTCGACTCTTAGATCAGGAAGTCAACAATGTTGAGTTTAGGAATGCCATTAAGATGTTGGCTCATAGTGTGGCAAACCAGAATATTAAGCGGGTTCAAGCTCCTATGAATGTTAATAGTGTATCATCAGCAGCAAGGGTTTATTAGTTTTTTAGGATGAACACCCTTGGGTCTTAGGATCATAGACTAGTGAGGATCCTCAGAATTTCTTAGATGAGTTCGAGAAGATCTTTGAGGTGATACAGCTCACTAGGAATTATTGGGTTGATTTGGCATCGTACCAGTTGAAAGATGTTGCTCATAGCTGGTATACTTCATCGAAGGAAAATAGGGGTATAGACGCAACTCCTATTACTGGGGATTTCTTTAAGGAGACCTTTTTGTGTAGGTTTTTCCCAATAGAGTTGACAGAATCAAAGGCCCGAAAATTCATGAACTTAAGGCAAGGTAACATGACGGTCCAAGAATATGAGCTCAAGGTTAACTAACTCCACAGGTATGCACCTCCCATGGTTGCTGAATCTAGGGATCAGATGAATAAGTTCTTGTACGGAGTGTAAGATTTGGTGAAAACATAGTGCAGAAATGCTATGTTATTGGGAAGACACGAACATCTCGACGCTTATGACTCATTGACAGTAAGTTGAGGGTGATTAGCTTAAGGAATAGGTCAACGAGAATAAGAAGTCCAGAACTGGGAACACTGACTATTCTCAGCAGAAATTGGTGGTCGAAATCGCTCGCAGAGTCATTAGAAATTTTTGACCCCGGCACCTTCATCAGCTAGTGTTCCGTCCTCTAAGAACAAGTATGATTAGAAGGTTAAGTCACCATGCTGTAAGTCTTACGAAAGTATTTCAGGCACCAAAGACATACCGTACTTGCCCTAAGTGTAGTAAGAACCATTCAAACGAGTTCCTCATAAGAAAGGAAGAATTCTTTGGGTGCGGTAAATCTAGTCACAGGTTGAGGGATTATCCTTCTAGATAGGGTCAAGGAAATAGTAATGGTAGAGTTGAGTCTACAACTTCAGCAGTACCAGTAGGTTGCCCGAATAAGCAGGGTAACTTATCTGGTACAAGTGGCGGTCAGCGCCAGAATAGGTTGTATGCTCTTCAAGCTCGCCAAGATCAGGTTAGTTCTCTTGATATAGTTACTGTTACCATACGAGTCTTTGACCTTGCTATTTATGTAATGTTAGATCCAGTGGCTACTATTTCCTTTGTACCACTTTACATAGAAGTCTAATTCTACTTTAGTCCTGAAACTCTCTAAAAACCATTCTCAGTCTCTACTCCAGTTTGTGACCCAGTTATAGCTAGACAGATATTCAAAAATTTCCATGTCATAGAATTTCAGAAAGTCACCTCAGCATATCTTGTAGAGTTAAAAATAGTAGACTTTAATATCATTCTAGGAATGGATAGGTTATATTCTTGTTATGTCACAGTCCATTGTAGAACTAGGATTGTTGGTTTTTCAGTTCAAGACGAATCAATATTAGAATGGAAGGGTAGTAACTTAGCGCCTATGGAATGATTCATTTCTTATATTAAGGATAGAAAGATATTCTCTAAGGGTTATATGTATCATCTAGTTTGTGTTAAATATTCTATTTTTGAAACCTTAACTCTTTAATCAGTTCCAATAGTCAATGATTTTCCAAAAGTGTTCCCACATGATATCCATAAGTCCCTTCCTAAACGGAAATCGACTTTGGAATTGATCTCCTTCCAGATACCCAACTTATTTCTGTTTCTCGTTACAACATAGCTCTAGCTGAGAAAGGTTTTTAGAGATAAGAGTTTCATCAGACCTAGTATTTCACCATTGGGTGCACAATGTTGTTCGTAAAGAAGAAAGATAGTTTTCATAGAATGTGCAATTGACTATAGACAATCGATGAATAACACAATCGAGAATAAGCATCCCATCCTAGGATTTGTTACTTGTTTGACCAAATTCAGGGTGCTATGCATTTCTTAACGATAGACCGTAGATCATGTTATCATCAACTTAGGGTCAGGGATAGTGACATTTCAAAGACAACCTCAAGACTCGGTGTGATCATTATGAATTTGTAATTATGTTGTTTGGACTAACTATTTCTCTTGCAAATTTCATAGATTTGATTGACAGAGTGTTCAAATAGTAGTTATAGTTCTTCGTTATCGTCATTGTTGATGTGATGCTCATTTACTCTAATAATGTGGAAGAACATGCGAGTTATTTGAGAGATATTCTGTAGACTCTCAAACATTGCCAGTTATTCGCTAACTTTAGAAAATGTGAGTTCAGGTTGGAATCCATTGCTTTCCTTGGTAAAATTATATCTAGTGAGGGGATCTGAGTGGATTCGCAGAAGATAGAAACAGTGAAAATATGGCCCAGACCTACCTCTTCTACAGTGATAAGAAGTTTATTACGTCAAGCAGGTTATTACAGAAGGTTCGTAGATGTATTTAATCCATAGCCTCACCATTTACTAGGTTGACTCAGAAGATGGTCAAGTTTCAATGGTCAGATGATCATGAGAACTATTTTCAGAATCAAAAACTAGATTGACTATAACTCATGTCTTGACTGTACTAGAGGGTTCAGATGGTTATGTGATCTATTCTGATGCATATAGAATTGGCCTAGGTTGTGTGTTGATGCAGTGTTATAATGTTATAACTTGTGCTTCTAGACAGCTTAAGGTGCATGAAAATAACTATCTAACTCATGATCTCGAGCTTGCAGCAGTGGTGTTTGCACTTAAGATCTGGACACTAGTTGTATGGTGTTCATGTATATGTGTTCAATAACCATAAGATCTTTCAATATGTGTTCACCCATAAAGAGTTAAATCTTCGCCAGAGGAAATGACTTGAGTTCCTTATTATGATATGAGTGTGCATTACCATCCTTGTAAGACAAATGTTATGGTAAATGCTCTTAGTAGATTATTTATGGTAGTGTAGCCCATGTTGAGGAACTAGTGAAGGATGTTCAAAGGCTTGCTCCCTTGGGAGTTCATATTATAAGAAGATTAGACAGTGGTGTAACAATTTAGAATAGGGAAGAATTTTTTTTGGTAGTAGAGGTTAAGCAAAATCAAGAGAGTGATCCAATCTTGCTTGAACTTAAGGGTGCAGTCCATAATCAGAGAGTGGAGGTTTTCTCCCAAGAGGGATATGTTGTACTTCGCTACCAGGCTAGATTTAGTGTTCTTGATATGGGTGAGTTGAGATGGCATATACTTGATTAATCCCATAACTCTAGATATTCTATTCATCCAGGTGCTACTAAGATGTACAACGATATGCCGAAATTCTATTGGTGGAATAACAAGAAGAGGGATTTAACAAATTTTGTGAGTAAGTGCCCCAATTGCGAAAAAGTCAAGGTAGAACATTAGAAACCAGGGGGTAGGACTCAAGAGATCGACATTCCTAATTGAAAATTGGAAATGATCAATATGGATTTCATCACAGGTTTACGTTGAACTCGCAGACAACATGACTCCATTTGGGTAATAGTTGACAAAATGACTAAGTCTTCTTATTTTTTGGTGGTCAATACTATTGATTCGACGGTGGACTATGTCAACCTTTACATTAATGAAATTTTGAGGTTTCATAGGGTTCCTTTATCTATCATTTCATATAAAATTCCTCAGTTGACCTTTCATTTTTGGAAATCATTTCAGATGGGTCTTGGTAGTCAGATTTACCTTAACACAACATTTCATCCGTAGACGGATAGACAGACAGAGTGTATAATTCAGAATCTAGAAGATATGTTCAGAGCTAGTGTGATCGATTTCAAAGGTAGTTCGTATGATTATCTGTCGCATATTGAGTTCGCCTACAATAATAGCTAACATTCAAGCATTGAGATTGCCCCTTATGCAACACTATATGGGCGTAGATGTATATCTCATATTGGTTGGTTTGAACTAGGTGAAACAGCTGTGATAGGGCGAGATTCAGTCCTTTATGCTATGAAGAAAATGCAACTCATTAGAGATAGACTTAAGACAACCAAAAGTCGTCAAAAATCATATGCAGATGTAAGGAGAAAGGAACTAGAGTTCCAAGTTGATGATTGGGTTTTCGCGTAAGTGTCACATATGAAGGGGGTGATGAGATTTGACAAGAAAAGGATGCTTAATCCTAGATATGTAGGACCTTAAAAGATCTTAAAAAGGTTTCGCAAGGTGGCATATGAGTTAGAGTTGCAAGTAGAACTAGCAACAGTACATCCAGTCTTTCACATCTCGCTCTTGATGAAGTATGTAGGTGATCAAGCCTCTATAGTTCCATTAGATAGTGTGGCGGTGAAATATAGTCTTTCTCATGAGGATGTATCAATTTAGATTGTTGCCATAAGCTAGAAGGTTGAGAAACAAAGAAGTCGCTTCAGTCAAGGTTCTGTGGAGGAGTCAGTCCGTAGAGGGAGCTTCTTGGGAAGTAGAAGAGTCCATGAAAGACAAGTATCCTCAACTCTTTCCTTCTAATTATGCTCTAGATTGAGGAATTCATGCGTGAATTTACCCTTACAATCATGTTCCTCAATTTGTACTTGCGTTTACATCGTATTTGCATGTCCTTGTAACTCGATTCTGTCACAAAACTAAGTTCTTTGTGTTTAGTACTAGGGATTGCAACTCTCTCCCTCTATTTCAACTAGTTTAGTTTTCATTCTAGGATGAATATTCCCAAGGGGGAGATAATGTAACACCCTGTATCCAAAATAAACCAGAAATTAGTTTGTCAGAAAAATTTACAAGTGCAATTGTCGGTCAGTATCTACAGTATGTAGTCTGATCTACCACCCGTACTGTTGGTCCGTGGTTCAGCACTACGGTCTGTGGTCTATGTCTGTGTATCAAGACTATTATTACCTATCCTTTGACAGGAACTACAGATGAACAACACGGACTGTCGTTAGATCTACGGTTTGTAGATCTGACCATATATGAAGGTTAGCAATTAGTTATGGCGAATTTGTGGTTGGGTCAACTTCAAATGGTTATAACATTTAGAACAAAATGAATTAGGTGTCTTATGAACTATTATATGATAGATAATTGAATTATCTTTCCAGATCCATCGAGTTTGCTATAATCCGACTCTATTTAGTGAAGGCTTGTCGAGCTGACTCAAATGATGGACCATCGATTGAACGACGGTCCGTCAGTACAGGTCGTTGATTGCTCCTACTTCAATTATTTAAGGGGTCTTTTGGTCTTTTCCTTGGTCTTTTAACCCCTAAGATACATCGTCTGAACCTTAAGTTATGAGATTTTGGTCAGTTTACGGCTAGAAATATAATTAAAACTTACATTGATCAAAATTATTAATCAAAACTTTGAAAATTAGAAGCTAGAGAAGAGAAAAAGGTCAAGAACCCTATTCAAGAACGAAACAATGTTCCATCAGTTCCAGCCCCGAAATATAAAGATTTCTCCCTCGATTTCATCAGCACGTATGTGTGATTTCACTAATGGTTTCCTTTCACCCTTTGGGTCCCTAATTTTAAGTTAGATTCTTTATTCCCTTATCAAGATTAAACCTAGGGTTTCTAGAAGTTCATCAGATTAGCATAAATTAGTTATTTATATGTTCAAAATCAGATTACCATGTCATTACTTAGATTATTGCATGAATTTCAGAACCCTTGCTATGTATTTCTTTAGTTCTTGAATTACACATGCTAGGTCAGATATTTCATTTACTTTAATTTACATGCCTCAGTTATTAATGCATCTTTATCATATTAATTAATGAATCCTCACTCTGCATGTTCAGTTTTGAGCTATCCAGTATTTACAGATTTTCAGTCATAATGTGTTAATCACTAAATTCATTGGGAGTAGCATAATACCAAGTTGGACTAGGGTTCTGCGTACCCAAATAGTCCCAGAACTACTAGTCAAGTAGTTTGTAAGTTCCCTATGTAGGCATCAGTTTAGTGATCACGCCAACATACCTTATACGTCTGGCAGGTTATGTTGTGTCCTCTCGATGGGGTGACATCGGACACCACATTTAGATCATGTGGTTTTATTATCGCTTATTAGTAGATCCTACAGTTTAGTCACATTGTATTTCATTGACCATATTTATAGTTCAGTTAGTATTCAGTCTCACCATGTTATAAATTTGGTCATTGCATCTAGTTATCTTATAATTCAGTATATCACATTCAGAATATTATACTTATTTTTGTGCTTGTATAGGTATGTTTTTATTTCAGCTTTATTCTATCATACATACTCAATACCGTTCAAGTACTGACGCATATGTGCACTACATCTTCTCGTGATATAGGTTCAGGTTCTCAACAATCCAGATCACGCTTTGATCGGTCATCGATCTCATGTGTAGTAGAAGAATTCGTGATTCCTCATTCTCCGAGGACAATAGTCATGAGTTTATTTTCGTTATTTTAGTCCTATAGTTTCAGTTTTTGCTAGAATTAGTTGGGGATTTTTCCAACATTTCGAGTTAGTTGGAGGCTATTTTCTGACATAGTTAGATTCAACTTTGTGTTGAGATAATAACTTCTTTTTTATTAAACTCATAAGTATTTCAAATATCTCAGTTATAGTATATGGGTATTCCCCATCTTTTCATCTTAATTATTATTTCGCTTCTGTATCAGTTTATTATCTATAGTATCCTCATGATCATGCCAGCAGGGTTAGCTTGGGATCACTTGTGGTCCTAGGTCCCGTGTCCTCTGGAGTAGCTCGGGGCATGGCCCTTATAGTGTGATACAAACTTTGTAATGACTTGGAAGTACCCCCAGGTGTAACACGACGTACCTGACCTGTCAATGGTTTTATATAAGCCCTTATCCTTTATTCATCGTATAACCATAGGACAATGAAAAAATTAAAAATATTTTAAAGTAAATCATAGGGTTTAAGAGCAAATACTTTTCAAATAAAGTTTTTATAAGCAAGTAGTAATCTAGTCTAAGATAAGTCAACATAAACTCAAAAGTTAGGAGTCCCAAACTAGTTAGACGACCGTTACATTGAGATAAAACTTATGTCCAAAACAAAGTCTTAAATAAAAAAAAAACTAGAAACATAGTCCATGCACTTTAACATATGAAGACATACAAAGAATTTTGAGAGAACAATCTATGTCCCAAGATTCGATTCTAGGGATTCTCACATGCCACCACTTACACTTGTAAAAATAGAGAAAAATATGGAATTAGTTCAATTAAGCACTAAGTATGATGACCCTATAAAAATTATTGGGAAAAAGGACATTTTATATGAAATATGTTTTACATTCTATTTTGATGAAGTCTCATAACCAAAGTATCAAAGACATCATACAAGTCAATCATCAACATACAACATAATACTTCAATAATTAACAAGATATGACCATATTCATGAAGTAACCCATTTAACCATACATACCCTCTACATAAGGTAAACCTAAGACCCACCTAATTAATACATGAAGTGGCCTCCCATACAAACCCTTCATACACACTAAGATGATCCTCAAAACTTCCATAAGTAGGGATATTTCCTTTCCAACACAACACAACAAGTCAACATTTAATACTAGAGATACTAAAAGGAGACAATTATACACTTAAGGGACTTCTCATAATGGTCTTGGAAGACCTAGGGAACCCATCTTAGTACCTTAAAATCCTACTCGTGCCATGTGTAGATGTCATCCCATTCTAGCACCTACACATTTTCAAACCTATCATATAGCTAAAGTATACATCCCACCCGATGATAATAGGTATTAACCAACATAGACCACACTAACTAGGTATGGAATCCGATGTCATAAGATCCCATACCGCGGAAGGTGTTCTACTTGACAAAGGGAGAACTAAGGACACATCCTTTGTAGGCACATGGTTTAGGGGACTTCAAAAGGATTCTTTGTACTGTAGTCTCATACTTCAAGTAGAGATACTACCTTGAGCATATCCACTCGGTGATTTGCCTTGGTTTTCATAGAGTAAGTTCATTCACATAAGAGTATTAGAGAATGTATCATCTCTAAGATCTACCAACTTATAATACCAGTATAAAGAAGGGATCCACAAGGGTCTAATGATCAAGGTCCATTAGGATAGCTCATCCCTGGTACGGGTATAATGTGAGGTCTCTCTGATACACTTCATTATAAACCTTCTTTTCATATTCAATTTTTCCACATTCACTTAGGGTTCTAGTCTCATCAAGAAAAGGCACCGTTCATAGGTCTACCGGTTCAAGATATACTTTAGAAAACCTCATTTTTCATTCATATATAAGTAGGGACAACTAGGTCAACCTAAATAAGACACTATAATACCATAATAGAATCTTCATAGTCTTTCATCATCACATACCAACATTTAGAGGAAATATGTTTTCATTCAAATTATCACATAGCTTTATTCAAGTTCAACTTAACATCATATGACAACTTCACAATATGCCTATCTTTCACATAAAAACATCAACAAACTTCAATTCACATCATAGAGCCATGAAGATCACAATCAAATAAGAACAAGAAGTAATCACCTCCACTAGAAGTGGATCGAAACATCCAAAGCCATCCTACTACACTAAGCAATTAGTCAACTCACCATTCTCCACAAAAATTCACAATTTATCAACTTCCAAAACATCCAATCATAACAAGAAAACTTTCCCATACTCATTCCCATAGGATCAAGATAAAAAACACATCCTTACATCCACAATTCACTATATATAGAGATATATAACAACAAGCATCAATGCTATAAAGCAATCTAAACACCATTCATTCCATAGAAAATCACAATTCTTAAACCCACTTTACAAGCCTAAGCTAAGAATAAAAGAGATCATGGATTCATTGAAATTTTTACATGAAATCATCAATTTGATGCAAGAATCGATGAGTTTGAGGAAGAATTGGGGTTTTGTTCATCTTTTGGAAACTTGAAAATTATTTGAGAATTGGCTCTAGAAAGGAATTTAACTCTAGATAAACAATCAGCATACCTTCGTATTGAGAATTCAACCATGTGGAAAGAGAAAGCAATGAAAACCTCTCCAATTTTACTCTAAGCTTCCATGGAGTTTTAAGAGAAATTTGGGGAGGGAAGGGTTTTGAGTTTTGAAGAATGAAGTTTGATTCTAGGTTGTAGAGCTAGTACCCTCAATAACCTAAAATAACCACCCCCCTTAATCTAGCCAAGGGTGTAATTTACCAAACCACCCTTGATTTGCCAAATATTGGACAAAACTGTAGGTGTCCATCTCCGGCCACCATTGACGGGCATCCAATTGGTTGATGTACCTTTCTATCCTCCATCACTTGATTCAGAGACCAATTGATTTTGGGGGCTAAGCTCCCCCAAATAAGTCGGTAGCCACTCCCCCTTTTGAAGAGGCGTTATCTGGTTAAAGGGGCATCGTTTAGGGTGTCAATCAAGAATGGCGAGGCATCTATTTGGAAAACATTTCGGTTTTCCTTAAGAAACCTTAAGGGTGGTCTTTGGGGAGTCTTTTAAGGACATTTTGATCCTAAACCGGTCATCAAGATTCTAGGGTCACCTCCCATAATTTTAGACTTGTAACAACACACCAAAACACATACAACAAACATACAAGGACACTAGCACACAAAAGACTAGTTTTTGAAGTTCTTGGTCATTCCATGATGCTTTGACATAAAGCCACTCATTCCAGCCTTGGAATACTATTTCTCATTAATTATTAAAGTTATTAACTCAAGAAACTCACTTGAATCTCTAGTTTATCATAGTTCATATTGAGGGTCATTATAATTGGTTTCATTCCTATTATGACTTAGTCGATATTGTTTATATTTAGTTTTCAAATGAACAAATCTTAAAATGTAAGGGTAGTAACTTAGAACCTATATGTCGATTCATTTATTACTTTAAGGCCTAAAAGATGGTCTCTCAGGGTTATCTTTATCATCTAGTTTGGGTTAAGGATTATAGATCTGAAACCCCAACTCTTGAGTCAGTTCCTATAGTCAATGAATTTTCAGAAGTGTTTCTAGAAGATCTTTCTAGAGTTCCTCCCGAATGGGAAATTGAATTTTGAATTGATATCCTTCCAGATAACCAACATATTTTTATTTCTTCTTAAAGAATTGCTCCAATAAATCATAAGGAATTGCATAAGTATTTACAAGACCTTCTAGATAAGGTCTTTACATAACATAGTATTTTGCCATGGGGTGCACCATTGTTGTTCGTACAGAAGAAATATTGTTCTCTTAGAATGTACATTGACTATAGAGAGTTGAAAGAGGTCACAATCAAGAATAAGTATCCCATCTCCAGGATAGATGACTTGTTGGACCAACTTTAGGTTGCCAGTCATTTCTGTAATATAAACCTTAGATCTGGTTATCATCAACTTAGAATCAGAGACAGCGACATTCTAAAGACAGCTTTAAGAACTTGGTATGATCATAATGACTTCGTAGTTATGTCGTTTGGACTAACCATAAATGTGCAACTTTCATGGATTTGATGAACAACATTTTCAAACAGTGCTAGGACTTGTTCATTGTCGTCTTTAACAATGATATCCTCATTTACTCTGGGAATGAGGAAGAACATGCGAATCATTTGAGAATTGTTCTTCAAACTTTCAAGGATTGCTAGTTATTTGCAAAATACAACAAGGGTGAGATTTTGATACACTCAATCACTTTTATCTACATATAGTATTACTGAAGGGATCCGAGTAGATTCTCAAAAAATTGAAGCAGTGAAGCAATGACCTAGACCTACCTCTCCTACAAATATCAGGACTTTCTTGGGTGTACCAGTTTATCACGGAAGGTTTGTGGAAGGATTCTCATCCATAACTTTACCTTGGCTATATTGAATCAGAAGATGGTTAACTTTCAGTTGTGAGGTGATTCTGAAAAAAGCTTTGCAGAATTGAAAACTAGGTTGACTACAACTCCTATTTTAACTGTACAAAAGTGTTCGAACATTTATGTGATTTATAGTGATGCATGAAGAGTTGGCCTAGGTTGTGTGTTGATGCAGCGGGGTAAGGTTATAACTTCTACTTCCAAACAACTTAAGGTGCATGAGAAGAATTATATGACTCATGACTTTGAACTTGAAGCGATGGTGTTTGCACTCATGATTTGAAGACACTAATTGTGTGGTGTTCATGTAAGTGGGTTCACAAACCGTAAGAGTATTCAATTTTTGTTCACCCATAAAGAGTTAAATCATTGCTAGAGAAGAGTTATTGAGTTCTTCAACAATTATTGCATGAGGGTGCATTACCATCCTGGTAAGGCAAATGTAGTAGCAGATTGCCTTAGCAGACTATATATGGGTAGTGTAGCACATGTTGAGGAAAAAAAATAAAAGAGCTAGCAAAGGATGCTCACAAACTTTCTCGCCTAAGAGTTCTTCTTAAGAGCATATCATATGGTGGTGTAAATGTTCAGAATAGGGTAGAATATTCTTTGGGTGTGGATGTTAAGGAAAAGCAACACAGTGATCCAATCATTCTTGAACTCAAGAGTGCAGCAACAATCAGAGCGAGTGGAGGTTTTCTTCCAAGGAGAAGATGGTGTGCTTCCCCACCAGGGTCGATGATATGTTCCTAACGGGGGTGAGTTAAGCCATCATATTCTTCAAAAGGCCCATAAATCTAGATATTCTATCCATCCAAGTGCCACTAAGATGTATCGCGACTTGCGGGAAGTCTATTAGTGGAATGGTATGAAAAGATATATAGGATATTTTGTGGCTATGTGCCCCAATTGCACGCAAGTCAAGGTATCAGAAACCAGAAAGTATGACACAAGAGATAGACATTCCTACTTGAAAGTGCAAAGTGATCAACATGTACTTCATCACAGGGTTACCTCTTACTCACAGACGTCATGACACCATTTGGGTGATAGCTGATAGCGTCACTAAGTTTTCATGATTATAGCGGTCAAGAGTATGGATTCAATAGAGGATTACAACAAACTTGTATTAATGAAATTGTGAGGTTTCATGGGTAAAGTGGTAAAGTATTGGTAAAGTGGCTAATGAGTTTAGAGTTGCCAATAGAATTCGCAGTTGTGTATCTAGTCTTTGGCATCTCATTATTGAAGAATAGTGTGGGTGATCCAGCATTTATTGTGCCTTCAGAAAGTGTAGATGTGATGGATAATCTCACTATTGAAGAAGTGTGTGGGTGGTCCAGCATTCGTACTAACACTAGACAGTGTGGTTGTGAAATGTAGTCTTTCTTATGATGATGTACTAGTTGAAATTCTTGATCGTTAGATTAGAAGTTTGAGAAACAAAAAAGTCACTTCAGTCAAAGTTTGGTGGAGGAGAAACTCTGTAGAGGGAGATACTTGGGAAGCATAAGCATCCATGAAATCCAAGTGTACTCACCTCTTTCTTTATGATTCCACTCCAGCTTGAGATAATAGTTCATCTTCAGTTTTCAGTCCTTCATGTGTGAATTCAATATTAGATTCATGCTCCCAAGTTTGAACTTGCATTTTCAGCATATTGCATGTTCATGGAATTCAGTAATTACTGTTTAGTGGTAGGGATTGTGGCGCTCTCCCTCCCTTTCAACTAGTTTAGTCTTCATTCGAGGACAAATATTTTCTAAGGGGAGATAATGTAACACCTCATATCCAAAACATAACAAAGATTATATATTTATAGAAGTTTCAGGTGCAACATATGGTCGCAACCTACAGACTGTAGTCTGACCTACGACACGTGGTTCACCACTACAGCCCCTCCCATAAACCGAGCTAATAAAATTGGCTAAGTCTTTGCCCAAGGACATACTAATGTATGAAGGTTAGATCCCGGTCTGTGCTCTGCGTCCGTGGATCAAGACACCTTTACCTAGCCTTTTACATGAACTACGTCAGACCATAACAGACCGTTGTTTAATCTAAGGTCTTTGGGTCTTACCATAAGTGGGGGTCAACAGCTAGTTAGAGGAAATTATTGATTGGGTCATCTTTAAATAGTCATATATCTTAACACAAAATAAATTAGGCATCCCATGACCTATGAAATGATAGCTTATTGATTCTCTTTCCAATGCCAACGAGTTCACTAAAATTCAACATCTGACTAAAACATTATGCTAGTTTAGTTAAGCCATGTCGAGAAAACTTGACTTACAACCCCAATCTACAGACTGTATAGTTGAACTACGGCGCATAGGTCCAATCCATCTGCCACTCAGATAGAAGTTAATTCAATGGTTTTTAGTCTTTTCCTATTTCGTAGGATCCCTAAGCTACGTCATTTAGACCCTATATCATGAGATTTTAATCAGTTGAAGCATAGAAATATAACTAGAACTTTCCTAAGTCAAATCATCAATCAAAACATACAAAGTTAGAATGATGAGAAGGGAAGAAGGTCAACAACCCTAGTTCAAGAACGCAAAAAGGTTCCATATGTTCCATCCCCAATATCTAAGGATTTCTCCATGGAATTCGTCACCAGGTATGTGGGATATAACTAGTGGGTTCCTTTCACCCATTGGGTCCTAATTTTTAGTCAGTTTCCTGATTCCCCTATTATGACTACAACTAGGTTTCTCGAATTTTAGAATTATTGGGTTCTTAGATATTAGAATGATCCAAATCAGATTAGTATATTAACATTAACTTTATTGCATGAATTTTATAAGCCTAGCTATGTATTTTTTAGTTCTTGAACTACACATGCTAGGTTAGATATTTTAGTTATTCATATATACATGCCTCATTTATTAATGCATCAATATCTGTTTAATTATTTTATTCTCAGTTCGCATGTTCAACTTGATCTATCCAATAACTTAAAGAAATTCAGTCATAAATATGTTAATTACTTAATTCATTCGGAGTAGCATAATACCGAGTTGAACTAGGGTTCAACTTCCCCAAATAATCCTTGAACTACTAGCCACATATGTTATAAGTCCCCTCTATGGGCATCATTTCAGTGATCACGCTAGTATGCCTCTATACCATTGGCCGTGTATATTGGTCCTCTCGATGGGGCGTATAAATCGGACTCCACAGTTAAATCATGTTTTTTTATTATCGGTTATTAGTAGTTCCCACATTTTATTTAGACTCAATTGCACTGCCCATGTTTCACTTTTCTGTCTCATCATGTTATAATTGGTCATTGCATTCATATTAGTCATGTTTATTATTTTAGCATCTTTATCATGTTCAAATTATTTCATTTATTTATTGCTTTGTCCAGTTATATGTTATTTTATCTCTAATCTATCCTACATGCTCTAATACATTTTAAGTATTGACACATATGTGAAATACATCTTCTTGTGATGAAGGTTTAGGTTTTGAGCATCCATATCACACTTAAATCGATTCATGATCTCGAGTTCAGCAGAATCAATGGTGAGTTCTCAATCTACGAGGACAATAGTCATGTGTTTCTTTTAAGTATTTTTAGTCCTTTAGTTTATGTTTTTCTAGACTTAGTTAGGGCCTGTCCCAGCATTTGAAGTCAATTAGAAGCTATTTACAAATTGTTTTATTCATCTTAGAATTGAGATAAATCTTTTTTGGTATTAAACTCATCAGTTTTCATATGTCTTAGCTAGTATATGGGTATTCCCCATCTTTTTATTTTATTTATCATTATAGCTTATGCATCAATTTATTATTCAGTTTATCTTTGGTATGTTCATGATCATGCAAGCAGGATTTGACTTAGGATCACTTGTGGTCCTGATCCTGTGTCCGCATATCGAAGGTAGCTCGGGGTGTGACATAAATTGAGGACCTCTATTTGAGAGAAAAAGGAACCCTATGCACCCTGAATATCTCATTTATGTAAAGTTTTACATAGTCCTTTGCTGAATCTGTAGTCTTGAAATCCAAAAAGCGTTAAGAGTTAGTAACTTCGTCAACAATCACCGAAATTGAGTCATGCCCCTGTTCTCTTTCCACTAAGTATACCAGATATATAAATACATCCTTAAGCTTGTAAGATCTCAACTCAACTCGATCATTCCCAATTAGCAGCATTACTCAAAAGACCTTCTTAACATTACCAATGATGTTTTGGAGATCTTCACCAATCTACAATCCTAGGAACTAAGGTGGATTCATCCTAAAAAATCCCAAACCAAAATCCCAAACTCTAGTTGCACCTGATGCATTAGAATTTTTTGTCAGGACTATTGCATTTCTCGGAATGAGAACTCGTTGATTCTTCTAGTTTGTCACACTTTGAGCCAAAAACATGATAGCATTCAAAAATTCAACATTTGGAACTTCTTTATCAGGGACTTGAGGAGATGCATTTTCATTCTTATCATTCACATTCCTTGTGTAAGCTCTAGAAGAGACATGATATGGAACACACAATGAAGTATTAAAACAAAAAGTTCGATCATACCTCACGCATGATAAGATTATCAAGGAAATGAAGTTTTTTCCAAAAACACTTTGCAACCTCCCTCTCATTAAATTTGGTGCATTTCAAACCCATGAAAATGACTTTACTTAGTATGGTTTTCATACATCCTACGACTCTTAAACATAATTCTCTCATACCAAATTTTCATGCCCCGAGACAACCCCTGGACGTAGACATGGGGCCTAAGATCACAATAACCCCAAACTATCCCTGCTGGCATAATATAAGACTAATGAAATACTTTGAATTACAGAAATATTGTGCGGAAGCTAAATCATCATGTAAACCTAAATGATGGGGAACACCCATATACTATCTGAATACATGAAAACTTAGAGTTTGAATACTATTTAGAAGTCAAACATTAAGACTTAAGATGAATCTTACTATGTCTAGAATAAAGCCTCCACTCACTAGAAAGATTGGGACATGCTCCGACTAAGTCTAGCAAAAATGAAGCTAAAGATAATAGCAACAAAGATAATCATGTCCCTAGTCCTCGAAGAATGAGGACTCGCCACTGATTCTTCTTAATTAATATCGGAAACCGATGTATGTGTGATCTAACTACTATGACCATGAACCTAAATAACAATCAGATGTAGATAAGAGTATGCTTCAGTATGTGAAAGATACTAAGCATGCAGAATAAAGTAATGTTGAATAATGACATAAATCAACAAGTGATAAAGAATATGAGTTGAACATGATCAGGATACTGAAAATACTGGACACGACTAAACTGAATGCAATGACCAAGTTATAACATACAAAGGGTGAAAATTGAACCAAGTTAATATACAAAACTGAATTTATGACCTAACATATGTAATTGATGAATCAAAAGACCTATACAACTAGGTTATGAGTTTATGTATAAATATTTGAAAAAACAATTATACAACATTATTATATGATTTGGATCATTTTAACAGCTAAAAGCCAATAATTTCTAACATTCAAGAAACCCCAGGTCTAAAAGATATTAAGAGAATCAAGATTCTAACTAAAATATAGAGACCTAATGTGTTAAAGGAACCCACTAGTTAAATCCCACAAACTTAGTGAAGAATTCCACAGGGAAATCTTTTTTATTTCAGCCTGGAACTGATGCATATTACCTGCGTTCTTAGGAAGGGTTCGATTGCCTCTTTCACTTCTTTATGCACTAGTTTTCAATGTTTTTGTGAATGGTATGACTTAGGTAACTTGCATCTATATTTATATGCTAAAACTAACCAAAAGTATGCAATTTAGGGGTTGAATGACGTAGTTTAGATGTCAAACACATAAGGAAAACAACAAAAAGACCCTGACTTAACTTCTATCGGGATCACCGACAAACCATCGATGGAATGATGGTCCATGCTGTTCAATCGTGAATCATGAGGGGAGACTTAATTTTTAGGGTTTGATCCACGTTCCATGGGTTGGACCGTGGGTAAACACTTAAAGGGATTTATACGAGTGAGTTTGGGATTGTTGTAGATGCGAACAACGGACCACCACCAAGGGTCGTGGGTCACCCTACGGTCTGTTTGTTGATGAGTTACACCTTCAACTTCATGAAATCTGCAATAAGGTCTATTTTCGGATACTTGGTGTTATACAAACAGGAATGAAAGGAAAGAAATGAGGATACTAGGCCTTTATGACTGCTTTAACTACTCATCAACCTTAGGAACAAGTAAGTGAAAATCTTTCACTTGAGAGAAAACCTCTACCTTTTGTTGTTGAAGTACACCTTGTGACTGAATGATATACAATAGCTTTAATGTTTTCCCTTAACCTTTGCCACCAATGAAGGTTTTGATCTATTCTTCACTATCACAGCACTACCCTATGTTTATGTAAAAGTAACTCCAAAGCGAGTAAGCTGATGAATATCTTTTGCTAATTCCTTCGTATTTCCTCAACATGTGCTATATCACCCTCTAAAACACCTTAAAGGCCTTAAGCTAAGAGATAATTTGACCTACAAGCACTGAGCTACTACCTTCCATTCAAAGATTGTTTTGTTATATTTCTAGGCTAAAAGTAACCAAAACTAGTCAGTTTAAGGGTTAAACGATGTAGTTTTAGTGTCAAACACACAAGGAAAAAATCAGAATACCTTGACTTTACTTCTATTGGGATCACCAAGTGACCGTCGATGGACTGATGGTCCGTGTTGTTCAAACGTCTCCCATGAGGGGAGACTCAATTTTGAGGGTTTGATCCACGGACCTTCACTTAACCTACAGTCCATGGGTTCGACCATGTTTCACCACTTAGAGGGATTTTTCAGGGTGGTTTTGGGGAGGGTTGCACATGCGAACCACGGACCACCACCATGGGTCGTGATCCACCCTACAGTTTGTGTGTGGCCACTGTGGGTTGCTCCTACAAATTCTTGAGATCTACAGTGAGGTATATTTTCAGATACTGCTGTTACAGAAACAAGAACAAAAGGAAAGAGATGAGGATACTTGGCCTTTAAGACTGCTTCAACTACTCATCCACCTTAGTAACAAATGAGAGAAAATTTTTCCCTTAGGAGAAAACCTATACCGTATGTTGTTGAAATGCACCTTCTAACTTAATGATATATGATAACTTTAATATATTCCCTTTACATTTGCAACCAATGAAGGTTTTGATCTCTTCTTCACTATCACACCTGCCACCTTATGTTTATGTAAAACTAACTCCTAAGCGAGAAAGCTGATGAAAATATTTATCTTATTCCTTCCTTTTTTCCTCAAAATGTGCTACAGCACCCTCCAGAACACCTTTATGTCCTTAATCTCAGAGATAATTCGACCTACAGGCACTGAGCTACTACATTCCATTCAAAGACTTGCTTGTTGGAAATTGAAACCAAACAATTAGAGTTTTACAATTGACTAAGGCATAACAGGAATGTAACAAATCAATGCCTAGAAATTATATAGAAATCTACAGTTTCTAACTCTACAAAATTTGTTAAGGTGACTTTCTAAGATATTGTGCCAGGAAAATTTCTGTATCATTCGTAAAAATTATCTAATGTTCTAGAAACACTATGTCTAAACATTATATAGAGAATCAATATATTATTGAATTAAAGATACCCATTGTGTGAGAGTAACCCACTAGTAAAATAACCTACACCTCATGACAAAATCTATAGAGGAAATCTTCAAGTTAGGAGCTGAAACTTTGAAGAATACTTTAACTCTTACTATGTTTTTAGTCTTAAAATAAGTAAGTGTAGGCATAAAACGCCGACGTTTAAGGGACAATCGTATGAGAAAAAGACCTAAAGGACCCTAAAATAAAAGCTATAGAAGGCTACCCACGGAGGGCTATACAATTCGTAGGGCGACCTACCAACCGTAAGTGGTGTCGTCGATAAAGTGTGTCTGAAAGAGTTTCACTAAAACGAGCATAAATTTTTACTTGAAGAGGAGATTTTGCAAACTCGATGACACTGGAAAGATGATTCAATTATCTATTGTTTTGTAGGTAATGGTCTACTAATTACTTTTTTTGCTAAGGGTTATGACAATTTTAAGCTTACAAAACAACAATTTCCCTCTAACTAGTTGATGACCCTCACCTACAGTTTGTAGATCTAACCACGATTTGCACTGGCCTACCGTGGATGAGATCAAAGACAATAAATATTTGGTCCTCAACAATGGACCCCAGCTACGGATTGTTTGTCTGACCACGCACCATTAGTAGATTTTGTGGTTCTTTTACAAGGTCCGGGAAAGCTGCAATTGATTCTATTTTCTCAAATTTGAAGTGTTACATTACCATTTTGAATAAGCTAAAATAGAGAAACTAAATATTTTATCTTCATGAGAATACAAAAATTCGCATCAAAATTAGCTGAAATTTTTTATTGTTATTGATAAAAATATAACCTATCCCTCATATCCTATATTTATATGAAAGAGAATCCTAAGCCCACCTACATGGCGCCACCACAAGCAAAAATTTCCTCTTGAATTTATTTATTTCCAAAACTAGACTTCATGTTTCATGAAAAAAATGTGACTTTTATGAAAAGATGTGACTTTAAATAAGAGTTGCGACTTTTATCAAAAGTTGTGACTCCTATGAAAAGTTGTGACTCTAATGAAAAATTGCGACTTTATGATAATTTGTGACTTTTATTTAAGGTTGTGAACTTTTCCAAAGATTGAAACTTTTCCTAATAGTTGTAACCTTTTTGATAAGGCACAATAAAGATTTGTTCAAACTACCATTTGTTGTCTATAAATAGTGAGATTTTCTCTCATTTTAAAGCAATAAAAATTCTAATCTTCTTTTTCTTCTACTTTCTTCAAATTTATGATTCGTGAACTTTGCTTCTTTGGAGTGACTTACTAACACAAATGGTTTTTGTGTCAATAAGTTCATGAAAAAAATCGTTTCATATTGAGCGAATGTAGTTCTTTAAACCTATGGTATTTGAGGTGATGAATTTCTTAAAGGAACATTGTGCATTTAATGGATTTGATATTTTCGTTTCTATTCCATTCTATTTTTACATATCCTGGTATGTATTTTACACTCATTAGTATATGCTTATGATATTAATTATTGTTTTTGAGTACATGTTTTAAACTCTATTGTTTTTTTTCCTGCAAAATCATTGTCTGCGGTTATATATTCCTATTTACTACTTTATTTAGCTTTTTAAATTGATTAAAGAACCAATGATTTGTTATTTTGTCAATAATTCATTCATTAAAGGTTCTTGAGCTATGTGATAATGAAATATAATCAAATTTATAAATGTTGCTTATATTTTTAAGCACCTAATTTAACATTATTTTTAATGTATGGATATTACAAAAAAGAATATTTGCAAGTTCAATGCAATTATTATTTATGGAAGCGCGACGCGCGGACAAATTACCTAGTTAAATAATAAATTATACTTAAAAATTCAACACTTTTGATTTATGATAATTGCTTTTTAACTGCATCATGCTATTATTATTATTATTTTCTCCTTTGAGCCTCTAGTACAATTTAACTCATCCATTGGCAATATCTTCATATACTTTGCCTTGTGTGTAATAATATTTTTAATGTTATACCCCATTTTTACTCGAGGTCAAACAATGTACATTATATTAGTGAAGTAGGAAACCATTTTTTACTAAAGTGATGCTAAGTTAACTTTTTAAATTGTTGTTTAAATTTATGAAATTATGGGTATAAGTTGTAATTATCTTGAAGGGTAAACACATACTTTTAAATCCTTTAAAATGATTAAGTTTCCAAACATAGGTTAATTAGATTCAAATAGAGTAAATTGAAAAGGTATATGTCATAAATACTTGAGATATGTATATTTAAAATAAAATCCTCATATTTTGCAACAAATCAGAAAAACAATAAAATCAAAGTTGATCAAAATAATCTTTATCGAAGCAGTTGAAAACTCATCTATCTTTAGTAAAAGCTCACTTCTCCATTTTTTTAATGGTTTAATACTTTTAACAAAACTTTTTTATCAGACATTTTATAACAAAAAGCTTTTCGGTGAAGGGACTCAGTCAATTATTCGTAAAATCCCTAATGGATCTAAGAAAGGTGTATTAATTTATTTCTTAACAAGTAAATGGGCCCGCACTTCGCGTGGTTAGAATATTTCTTTAAAATTTATCAGAATAATACTTTTCTTGTATTTTGATGTTATTGATTTTTATATAATCTGTTTTTAAGAGTATTAAATTAAAAGAAAAGGCAAAAATAAAAATCATAACACTATTTTCATTAGTATACACTATATGCTACTTTGAAAACATTAAATATTTTAGAAAAAAATAAATAAAAATATATATAAATATATAACTAATGTGTTTATCAAGAGCAAAAGTTCCATAATCATATGATATACAAGTAGGTAATATGTAGTCATTACATATAATTATGAGAGTGTTCTGGAATTGAAGTTGCGCACAAATGAAACATTAAGGATCCTTAAAATGTATGAAAGAGATGTAAGGGGTAATGGGGAAAAAGTTCAAAAAAATTTACTTTGGTGTGAGAGAATAGTCATCATTGTGTATCATATAATTATAATAATTGCTAGTTTTAATTCTATGATTTGACTTTATATTTTTTTTACTCCTATTAATACTAACACTATTATGACAACAAAAAAAATTAGATAAATCTTTAGGCTTGATATCTTTAAGAAGTAAAGATTTCTTCGGAGAATATTGTAAATAAATGTATTATGTGAAAATTTATTTGTGAAGTTGCACAATTGGATTTACATATAGTTCCTACTAACAAATACTTTTAACAATAACTTTACAAAAACATAAACAACTAAGTTTAAATCATGTAGTAAAAAACAACAATTAATATTATAACCATAAGTTAATGACTGTATAAAAAACATATAACGATCTGTAACAATAAAATAAAAGAAAAAAAGAAAAAATTGAGCCCAACGAATGCAGAGAGTATACTTTGTTAGTGAGTCACTCAAAAATAGCAAACTACATAAATATTTAATGGTGCAGAAGAAGACGTTCTGGATCAAATATTTAACTGTGTGGACGAAGAATTTCAGAAATTTCGTTATTTTAAAATTAGAGAAAACCCCTCATAAACTATTTGAAAAAGTCATAAATCATTGGAAAGGTCATAAGTTTTTGGAATGGTCACAACCTTTCATAAATGTTACAACCTTTTATAAAAGTCACAAATCTTCATAAAAGTCACAACTTTTCGTAAAAGTTACAAATTTTGAATTAAAGTCACAAGTTTTGAATAAAAGTCATAACTTTTCATGAAAAGTCATTCAGTTACAGTGTACTATTTGTTATATTAAAAGAGAAGGCTTAATAACAAACCATAACACTATTTTATCCATGTTTGTATACTTTTATTTTACCATGAATAGATAGTGTATTTTATTAGAGAGTGAAATGAATATCTCTCAATTTTCTTGTTTGAAAATTTTGTTAGTATAACGCTAGCAATTAGTTTCAAAATATCAAATATTTTTAAAAAATATATGTATAACTAATGTTTATCAAGAACAAAGGTTACATAATCATATGATATAAGAATAAATAATATGTAGACATTATGTGTTTTAAATTAAAATGCAATCTTCCAAAATCCAAATTCGATATGTAATATTGGTATTGAAGTTGTGCACAAAAAAAACATTAAGGATCCTTGAAAAGGATGAACGAGAATTAAAGGAAAATGGGAAAAAAGTTTAGAAGTAATTTAGTGTGAACTTTAGTGTGAGAGAATAGTAATTCTTGTGTATCATATAATTATACTTAATTTCTGTAAATAAACATATTCTGTAAAAACATATTTGTGAATCAGAATAGTTAGATTTACATACAGTTTATACTAACAAATATATTTATAACAATAACTTTACCGACATATAAACAACAAAGTTTGAAATATGTAGTAAAAGAAACAATTAATATCATAAGCATAAATTAATGATTGTCAAAAAAAATATCAGGATCTGTGACAGTAGAATGAAACAAAAAGGAAAAATCAAGCCCATTGAATGCAGAGTGTCTCCTTGTTAGTGACCCACTCAAAAGCAGCAAACTACACAAATATTTACTGTGTAGAAGAAGAAGAAGAAGAAGAAGAAGAAGAAGAAGAAGTTCTTAATCAAATATTTAACTTAAATGTGCAGAAGAAGGATAAGAACTTTAGAATGTTTGTTATTTTAAAATGAGAGGAAACCCCGCTATTTATAGACAACAAAGGATAGTGTGAACAAATTATAACTATGTCTTACTGGAAAGGTCATAACTCTTTCAAAAAGGCACAACTTTTCTGAAAGATCACCACCTTTCATGAAAGTCGTAACTCTTCATAAAAGTCACAAGTTTTCATAAAAGCTACAACTTTTCAATAAAAGCCACAACTTTTCAT
This sequence comes from Solanum pennellii, assembly GCF_001406875.1. Lineage (NCBI taxonomy): Eukaryota > Viridiplantae > Streptophyta > Magnoliopsida > Solanales > Solanaceae > Solanum > Solanum pennellii. The sequence goes on from NC_028640.1 coordinate 30,222,048, forward strand.
GAAAGGGGAGGACTAAATTTTGAAATAAATAAATAAAAAAAGAATGCTTGTTTGTGGTAGCTCCATGTAGGGGGGCCTAGGATTCTTTTTTATATATGATTGTCAAAAAAAGTAAAAATTCCAAGAGACCCGACATTCTAATCTATTAAAGACTAATGTAGCTAGTCTTACAAAGTAGAAATGCCAAAGAGCAAATAGTCATATAATATAAAGTAAAAATATCAACACAAACACAAAAATAATAAAGTAATGACTAAAATAGGAAATAAAAGAGTAGTTTTCAAGATTTTGGTGCTACTTTTCCATGTCCATAATGCATGAGCTTTTGAGAAGCGGGAGACACAAAGCGGAAGAGAAGATGCCTGCTTTCAAATCGAGAAATGATGATGAGTCTTGAAATAAAATTCTTGAAATGAGACTTCCTGCACAGAAGAAGTCTTTTATGAAGACTCCAAATATCTCTGAAAATATTCATGAAAATAAAGAGAGAGCAAGGAAATTAGTAAGACAATTCAAGATTAAATGACAGTGAATAAATCCAATATAGAGCTGAGTAAACTATTAAAATGAATATGCTATTCAAAACACGAAAATGTACAAGTTCCTACCAAGATATTCCTCCTACAACTGGAAACATAAAACAAACCTCAAAACAACCAAGCCAATTGTCATGTCTTTTAAACAAAAAATTAACACTCTTACATTTTTTATCCAAGATCCTTCCACATTTAACACTGTATTCACTAAACAATTTAAAAGGAAACATACACACACGACTCTACTAACTAATAGATTAGGGAAAATCTTAAAATCTATGTTTTTGTGTGCATAGACATAAGATAGGAATCTACATAGAATGATCATGAGTTTTCTTACACTAATTTGTTTATATAAAAAATGTAACCAACATAACTAAGCAAGAACAATACTAATGTCTTTTAGAAATACTTTTACATATAAGTTCATGAGCTATAACATTTAATCATATAAAGATTTAATTAAAAAATGAAACAATTTCTCAAGTAAATAACTGGGTAAAATCTGAAAGGAATATGGCTTCAGATCTAAACAGTGCTCGAAGGCGAACCAAGTATATTTCGTAGTCACATATGATTATATATAAGTAATTAAGTTAATTGGAAGTAGCTCTTTCTTAAGATAATAATAACTATTTTTTATTGTGACAAATAAATAGAGAATGGGAGAGGTCGAATTTCACCTTATATTTATAGTGAAGAACTAGGGTTCTTCTTAATGCAGTTTTGGCCGTTATAATTCAAAAATTTGTATTTGTGATTTTTCATATATGGTATTTTAAAAGTTCCACAAGATTATATGTAGTTTATCTTGATTATGGGGAAGATATAATTCAAACTCTTATGCTAGATCATTTTGTATGTATTTAAATGAGACCAAATAAAGATAATTGTTTTAGACCGCCTGACAAAAATATTCTCTAAATTGTTATTTTTTTTAATATTCTCAATCCTAATATAACTATTATAATATTGTATACCTTAATTATTGTTTTCATTTATTTAAATGTGAGATTCTAAGATGAGTCAACATGTCTGATAAATTGCATGATAGTAATATAAATTTGTTAAATAATAAGTTAGTTAATCAAAATTCATGTGTTGATATAGAGATTGATTCATATAACTTTTTGAGAAACTTATAAGTTCTCATCATGTGAAACCTTTCAAGTAGATTTATGAATCCAACACATGAAATAAGTTAAGTAGTTGTCTCAAGAAAATTAATCATTAAGTTAAATTCTTTAGTAATTTGATTTATTAATTAGTATTTGTAATATTAACATAGGGAATTCCATAAGTGTTTAATGGAGAATTTTAAATATAAATATAGGAGTGCATTTATGAATCTCTAACGGAATGATTTCTTGTTTATTTTGATAAGAATAATACAAATTAATTATTTTGAATTATTTCCACAACAAAGTAACTTACCCACGCTTCCGTAGTAATAAAAAATAATTGTATTGAACTTGCAAATAATTTTTTACTAATATCTACACATTAAAATAAATGGAAAAATAGGTTCTTAAAAGAATATTAGCAATATTCCAACATTAATTTAATTATTTATTATTATCACATAACTCAAGAACCACTAATCAGTAAGTTATTCAAGAAATAATAATTTATTTGTTTTTAATGAACAATAAAAGGAAAATAAGTAAGAAAATAAGAATATGCATACAAAGACATTTCAGAATAAAAAAACCATTTGAGTTGCATAAATTATACAATTGTGATATATGTCTTAGGAGAAAATTCAATTTTTTTAACATATTCAAAAAACAAATTACTCTTGAACATAAAAGCAACTATAACTTTTGAACTTGCCTACATTTCTTCTGTTAGTTTGTGAGAAATTTCATCTTTACATAAAAATAGATAATATGTAAGCTTATGTGTAGTACTTTTAAGTTAATGAATTTAATATAGAATATCAAAACATGAATTCTTGAACTGAGTGAAATAATTATTTTTTAGACAATGAATATACATAGTATATGTCTATATGTTCAATATAACCAGAGACAATAACTGTGCACAAACACTAATAGAGTTTAAAACATGTACTCAAAAACAATATGTAATATCATAAACATAAATTAATTATTGTGGAAAAATATACCAGGATATGTCAAAATAGAATGAAATAGAAAGGAATAAACCAAATTCAATGAATGCACAATGTCCCCTTAAAAAATATTCCCCTCAGACATCAGAAGGTCAAAGAATTACATTATCAACGATTTTATTCAGAAACTTATTGATAAAAAAATAGTTGTGTCAGTAAGTCACTCAACAAGAGAAAAATACAAGAATATTTAATTTTGCGGAAGTAAAAGAAGAAGATCATAATTTTTATTTTTTTAAAATGAGAGGAAATCTATTTATTTATAGAAAACAAATAGTGTGAGGAAACATTTATTATGCCTTAAAAGAAATGTTATAACTATTTGGAAAATTTGCATGTCTTCTGAAAGATTACAACCTTTCATACAAATCACAACTTTTCATAAAGTTTCAAATCTTCGCAACTTTCCAATAAAGTCAAAAATTTTGATAAAAGTCACAAGTCTTCATAAAAGTCACTACTTCTCATATAAGTCAAAGTTTTTCATAAAGTTACAACTTTTCGTTTAAGTTGAACTTTTCATAAAAGTCACATATTTTCATGAGAGTGGAAGACTAACTTTTGAAATAAATAAATTTAAAAGGAAATTCGTACTTGTGATGGTGCAACGTAGGTGGTCCTAGGGTTTTCTTTTATATAAATATATGATAGGAAACCTCACAAATGAATTTTAGCAACATTAAGAAATAAATACTTGGAATGTGCAGTGGTGTTAGCTAGATTTCTGGTTGACTCTGCACGTAATGGTAAATCTGTATAATGGAGCTCAAGTATCGTAGGAAAACCTTGATGCAATGAAAGATGGAGAGAATGAAAGCTTACTTGATTTGTTAGAGCCGATGTGAAGTGTATTTCACAGGCTATGTTTTTATGACATTCGTGAGAAATTTGAGTGCCTCTTATTGAATCATCCCAACCACACCTTGTTATAACCTTTGACAAAACAAGGAAACTTACCAATAGATTCGACTTCGACAACGTCCATGCAAGACAAACTAGAGCTTGAAGTTGGAGTTGGGGATTTACTGTCACGACCCAAAACCGAGCCGCGACTGGCACCCACATTTACCCTCCTATTTGAGCGAACCAACCAATCTAAACCTTAACATTTCAATTTAATATCAACATAAAGCAATGCGGAAGACTTAAACTCATTAATAAAAGACAATTCAATAACTTCTAAAATTCAACATCTATTATTTCCCCAAAATCTGGAAGTCATCACCACTATGATCAAATTACTAAACTAAGAGTATTCTAAGAAGCTAAAACAAATAAAAGCTAGTCTATGCCGAAACTTCAAGGCATCAAGACATGAGGAAGGAGATCCAGTCCAAGCTA
>NC_028640.1:30227986-30228839 GCF_001406875.1 Solanum pennellii
TCGTCCTGCAGGTCCGTCGCCAAGTTCAGAGAGTCGATTTCAGTACCCAAATTTCAGAAGTCTAAGTCTTTTGGAACGAGACCCCCTCGACGGCCCGTCGTGCCCATGACGGTCCGTCGTGGGTTCCGTCCACTCACACAGTTTTTCCAGAAATAAAATCTGCTGCTCAAAACGACTAAACAGGTCGTTACATTTACAGTACTTCCTATTTTTTTTGTTTTTGTATTTTCGTTTTCGTGTCTTTTCTGATTTTATAATTTGTTAAGTTGGGCCTTTTACGAGGCCTGATTAATATTTTTAGTCAATAAAGGTTTTTATGTCCAATTTTGATTTTTTTAAAAAAATCGTGGTCCATACAATGCCCATATTAAACTAGAACCCAATATCATATTTCTATGGGGAAAAGAAAGAATAATATGTGTTATTCTAGTTTTTCGGAAAAAAAGAACTAGGTTTCTACTACATTTTTTATTTTAAAGGGAACTCTATAAATAGGGATTCTCATAACTGAGAAAAGAGATGAATTAGTTTTCTGTTATACTTGTATACCAATGTCTTTGAGAGATTTTGGATGTGGACTTAGGATCATTATAGAAGAATGCAAAGTTATTTTGTATGTTGTGGATTCACATGAAGGTCTATCTAACATGGGAATTTGTTAAAGGTATCTACTCATGCTTTAAGAGATAATTATTGAATTAAATTTCAACAAGTTTATGTGTTCATGCATAATTGAATATGTTTAAGCATAAATATATTGGTTATTTATTATTCATGTCACTTGTAAAATTATAGTATGTTTCTTTTGTGCATATATTTTTCAACAACAAAAAGACATATATATATATATATA
>NC_028640.1:30229978-30262281 GCF_001406875.1 Solanum pennellii
ATAATATAATATGGCCTCCCTAGCAAACATAACTATAGCTATAAAGAGAAATTATATAAACTATCACTATAAAACCTTATTAAAGCTATTATGTTTTCTAATTGAGAGATTTCCTTATGTTTTACATTTAAATTATTTGGAGTATCTTACTGAATACATAGTATAAAGTTTAGACATCTCATACTTCTGGACTAATTACATCCAATAAGTTTCCCTAATCACAAAAATCATGTATTTTCCCAATTACAAAATTACGTTTTTTTCAATACACTTGAATATTTTCTTTGATAGTACGGTAAGAGGAAATAATACATTACTTAATGGGAAAAATGTATAGGTGAGGAGATGGGATAGAGTTTGAAATAACAGTCCTTATTAAAACCAAATTTCAATATAACAAACGACATAAGAGCAAGAAGAATATGTTATGGAATATTAGGAAGATATACTGTGACGACATCAGCCTATGCAAAGAATATGTTATGGAATAACAGGAAAATATAATGTTATGACTTCACTCTATGCAAAGAATATGTTATGGAATAGAAGGAAGATATATTGTGAGGACTTCATCCTACGTAGATTAATTATCCAGATGCAGATCACTACAAATTATTTAAGATGAATAAGGTTGTTTAAAATTTCAACTTATTCTACAAATTTCATATATTAATCGACCATCCTAAGTTTCTTGATAATTATGATATAAGCTATGGTAAATTTTTGATAGGCAAAGATATATGGCTATGGAGAGCGCATCGTTTACTTTCCCTGAGGATATACAATTTCAGAAAGTACACAGTCATTCCTACTTATAACAGTGGAAGTAAATGTTAGGGTGTTTCTCACACTTTGGAAGACTTCGTTTTAGGTCTGGAGGCATTATTAATGGCTTTCCGATCTACATGAACAACTAACAAGTGTCTTTTCTTGTAAATTCTCGCTCAACACAGTATAATGATCTATACAAAAATTCTATAGTGTTGGAGAAAATTCTTATCAAATTTTGTATATAAATTTGTCAAGATATTTACATCAAAGAAGACAATCATCATAAGAAGAAGAACCAGTCAGAGGAGGAGAAGAATAGGTGATTTTCTGCTCTTCAATGATTAAATATGACTATAATTTGATATTTGTAGGAGTTTGAGGACATAGTTAAACATTCTAATAGCCATGGTTTTGCATTTGTAGAAAAACTTCTTCATTTATTTTTTGCTCATTTCAAGAGATAAATTCTAATAGATGAATATTTTTAGCATTGCCAAGCCAAGATATTTAGGTAGACAATATTTGATTGAACCTTTTATTTTTTCAAATAAAAAAAGGAGACTTCCACTTAAAAATTACCATGGAAGTGTTTAAATAGTAGATATAATTTCCTTGACATCTAAGTGTATTTTTTTTAAAGTCAACTCAAGCACAGCAGAGAGAGAAGTCTAAGGTTAACCATTTTATTGACAATGTCATTGTCAATTAAATACTGTCATATGCTCTATTTTTTTGTTCCAATTTTTTAATAGGTTTAATTGGAACGAGCCATAGTTAGTATGTCAAAATGAAATTTTCAGTCAAGTTTAAGAGTATATCAATGTTCCTAATAAATAATATAATATGATATACTAATTATCGGAGGCCTATTACTCTCAATATTCTGCTAATACTTCTAATTATTGATTTTGAAGATGTATTTTCCTTTTTTCTATCGAACCTAGTATGGACATATTTGTATATCCTACAGATCTATCTTTAGGGATTACCTTCAAATGACATACATATGACCTTTTTTTCTCCATATGGAACCAAAAGTACTTGTGCTGACCTGAGATGAAATCATGTTTTGATATGGAGCTAGCTCATGAATGAATGATTTTCCAAATGATATAAGAAACACCTTTCCAATCCCCAACTAATGTGGGACTCTTACTCACTCTAACACCCCAAATATTCACCCTTAAACGGGAGCCCAAATGGAGATGAATTTGAATATGATATCGTGTAATAAAATATAGATTATGGGATAATGGTTGCTCAAATCCATATAATCTAACAAGTTTGTTTCCCAACCAATGTGAGACTCTAAATCACTCCAACGCCCGTTTCACGATCAACCCAACTTGAGCCGAGAGCGGGAGACCAAGTAATGATGAACCTTGTAAGGGATTAAGTAATAATCCACCCCTCAGTAGCTAACTTATTGTGTTAAAGTTTCATATATTTACATGGTATCAGATTCATTTATATTTGGACTCTCGATGCACACTCCTATTGGGCTTAGGCTTGGCCCTGGGCATGTAAAATGGTGTTAGAGTTACACATTGGTTGGGGAATTAACTAATAGTCTACTTATATGGAATTTATTAGTCATTTTCTTTAATAAAAAATAATTCACAAATTGACTAAACACATTTTGAAACATCAGCGGGATATAATGAATTTGAAGAACATAAATAATGTTGTTTTAATTTCTTAATGAGAATGATTTATCATAGGACCACATATCCAGTTCATTGATTGTTCAACATAATCTACAGAATTACTTCGGATATTTCTCTTAAAAGTTTTATATTATTTAACACCAAATTTTTTTAGGGAAAAATATTTGTTGTCTTCCTCAATAAACTCGAATAATTGAATAGAAAGAAATCAAGGCATGAGAAACAACAATAGAGTAGAGGAACACAATGGTCTATCAACGAGTCTAAAAATATCGGATGATACATTCATGGAGATTATCTCCTTCTTGACCTTGAAGTTTGCTGTTCAATGTAAACTTCTAACCAAGAATTTTAAATGTAAGATATTTCATCCTGAATTTTCCAAAGCATTGTTCCAAAGCTTAAAAGTCACCAGTACATAACACATATATTTAGTATATGATAGGAGATTAATCAGAAAACTCCCAAATATCTCCTTTAACCCTACCACTCAATCTGTGACAACATTACATTTTGGAATAGAGATTCTTGGCTCATGTAATGGTTTGATCTCTTTTTGTTTGAGAGACTTAGGTGTTACTATGTTTTTAATCCATTTACTAGAGACCGTTAAATGATTCCATATTTGAATGCTCCTATAAATGAGTTAGAATAAATCGACCTAGTAGTTGAATACCCTAATGCAGATCACTAAAAATTTGTAACCATAAATAACTTTATCTAAAATTCCAACTTGCTCTACAAACTTCACTTACTTTCTTCAGAGCGATATGGCTTGTGGCATGAAATCAAATTGAGAACTAATAGTTTCATATTCTTACCTTACAGTAGTCAAAGTTTATATTAGCATTGTTCTTTGTACTTTTTAGATGTGACGATAGTGTTATAGCTCATGATACTAAGAAAGAATACGGTATACTCATTGACCCTCCCGAGTTTATTGATCATTATGTTTTCAACTATGCCAATATTTTTAGTGGTATGGATGTAAAACCCCCAAAATGAGTTTGGGTGTATAGAGATTCACTTGCTACTATAATCTTGTTAAATGTTAATAAAGTGTTTTAATGTATTCTTGGGCGAATTGAAGCCATTTGGAAGTCAAACGTCAAGGGACGACCAAGACATTCGATTATAGTAACCTAAGGGGCCTTATGTATTTTTATGTGATTATGTGTGTTTCATGGGATTATGAGGTCCTTATAATATTAAAAATGATGCTTATAGTCAGTGTATTGAGTTTCATGAGGTTTTAAAGTCAAACATCCAAGAACGTCTAAGACGTTCGAAGGTTAGACCTTGAGTGTGTCTTAAGTGTGCATTACATGTTTAGATGTGTTTTACGTGTTCATTTTGGGTGAATATTTCATGGAAGGTCTAAAACATTTTAATGTACATATTCACGTTGGAAACGCCTGGGTATGACTTCCCTAGGGCCCCGCAAGAGGCCCTCAAAGAAGGATCCAAAGGCTGTTGAGATACTGTCTTGGCAGTGTCAGTCGACTAAACCAAACGACGGCCCCATTTGTTAACAAACGGCCCATTGGTGCTGAAGTAGTAGATGGTCACTTAGCCTAGATAAGGATAAACGAAAGAACAACCCAAGATCCCATCGACTGAAGCCACATACGGCCCGTCGATGGACCTACTGGCCGTCGATGGTGGCCTGCAACTGCTGTCTAGAGACTGTTTCATTAAAGGGGTGAATGATAAATTCACCCCATGTACGAATATGACCCTACTAGGTTTATTTAGTTTTTTTTGGGTGTATATAACTGAATAAAAACGTAATCAACCCATTCCCAATCCCTTCTACACAAATTAGTCTTTTCCTCCAAAAATATTCTCTCTAGAACCTCCTTTGAAGGTGAAGCTCAATAACAGCTTGGAGCTTGGATTTATATGGATTGTTCATAATGTTTTAGAGGTTTTCTTACGCATTATGGTATGGTGATCATTAATCTCTAGTTAATCTTTCATCTATAGAGTCCTCTTAAATGTTTTTAAAGAAGTTCCATGATCAAATCTCTTCTTCTTCAATCTAGCCATAGGTTCTTTCTAAATTCATTTCAAAAGTATAATATGAATGTATTGATGCTTATCTACCGATTTGTATTTCATTTTCAATCCCATTGCAATATGAACACATGCTTTCACAAACTCTATTCTAGCCTATGTATGGCTTTATGATCTTGATTTTATGCATATCGATTTGTGATTCAATTATGTTAATATTCTTATGCCTACTGTCTAGTATGTATGTTGATTTTGAATTGTTGATGAATTATACATGTGAACAAATATATGAAGATTTGAATAAGGCTACCTTAGATCTCTATGTGTTCACTGTAACATTGATCTTTAAATTTAAAAAACTGGAATTTGATTATGTTAAGATGCTTGTAGCTACTGCCATAGATTAATATCATGGTTGAATTGTCAGTATAAATCTTGAATGATCAATGTAAAGAAGGCTGGTATGAATTGATCTAGGTTTTTCTAGTTTATCATGTAGTAACTTGTGATCTTAACATTAGGATGGTTATTATGTGACTCGATTATGGTGAATTGTCTTAGATACTGCCTAATGTGTAATATGATGATAATTAAGTATAATTGATCCAATATGAATAGATAATAGTTGAATTGGTAAAGATTGATTTAGGTCCTTCTAGCTTATAGAGTCAATAGAGTAATGTATATGTTGTGATCTATACTCTAGGTTGAATGAGTAATGATATAGCTATGATTTACTATCTCTTTAGCTACTGCCCTAGATGTAGATAATATATTATTGATGAACAAGACTAGGGAAATTGGTTGATTATCTATAACTCTCTAATTCCTAGTATATATATGTGATGTAATGTATTAGACTGTAATAGTATGATCATGTAGCGACTTGTACATTATTGCTTTTATGATTATGGTACTTTAGCTACCGCACTATATTTTAATTGTTGATGAAAGAGCAGTAATAGCCAACAATGACTAAAGGCTAAATGATTGGTAAGAATTGTTTTACTCTGCTACTTCTCTACTTCTCTATAGTATTGTTGATGAAGCTTGTATGACACTGTGTGGTATAGTCCACTTATGGTGGCGGTGTTTACTTATATATGTGTTGACTATGGCCTTGAAGGCAAATTGGTGAATATATGAGTGTATGGTTATGATGATCACACTATGTGAAGTTTAGGCCTACTTTCCTATTTTAGTTGTGATCTAGGTTGTATGGCTATTGTATGAGAAAGTAAATGGTTAGGTTAAGATCATGTGTAGGTTCTTCCAATAATGAAGTGTTAAGGATTGATGACCCCTACCCGTGTACCTACCCACGTACCCCTATGTGAAGGTGAAAATAACTAATCTTGGGAGTCTTAAAGTGTAATATGAAGTTAGCTTGCCTCCTATGCTAAATTGTGTTGTGTGGTCTATGCTTGGTTTGGAATTATGGTCTTAAGAGGGTGGCTTCCTCAAATTATTGTTGATAGCTATTATGTGATCATATTGACCAATGTACAAACAATCACAAATTATGCATGCTTACAATGTAATAAACGGTCATGGTGTCTAATGAAAGGTTGATCTCATATTCACTAGATGTCTACTACTATGCATGTAAGGTAAATGTATGTGAAGTATGTTATGTATTCCTTAAATAGGGTGACTTGATAGGTGTAATAGTATGGACAAGGGTATGTGACCTTCGCATTGCACAGTTCAAGTAGAAGTGAATAGGTAAGAAGTAGAAAGCCCCATATCAATCCATATCCATAGGGGTGTGTACCTTGATAGGATAGTTCCTAGGTTTGGTTTCTTATGTACATGGATATGAATGCATGAGTATGTTATAAACATGTTTTATTTGCTATAATTTGAAGTATGTGGTATGATGAAAGCATGACTCATATAGTTACACTTGTACACTTATGCATGACTGAAGTAAAGTATGAACATGTGTGGTCTAAAGGTTTTATGTGAAAGGTTTGCTCACATATATGTACACACACACATGCATGATGATCTAGTCAATAGAGGGTCTCTTGAAAGGTGTGCTTAAGAGTATCCTAAACAAGATAGATGCTTACATATGCTATGTCCACGTGAAAGGTTTTCTCATATGATATAGGTTGACGAAAGGACTTCTCATCCTTAACCTATGAGCTAAGCATATGGAGATTGAATCTCCTAAAACCTGTGTTTTATAAAGTAATGTAATAAAGGCTTTTAATAAAAGAAACTTAGCTTAGCATCGAGTGAACTTGAAGTGAGGGGTGTCCCTTCCAATTTGAGGAAGGTAGGTCACCATAATCCTCAAAAGGTGGATAGCCTCATAGTCCAATGGCATAGATTTGATGGTTCCATCATGACTCCAAGTTCCATAACTATGTTTCCCCATAGGATATAGCAAGTGATATCACCTAATAAGATATCATGATTCTCATGTCTTACCTTGGCAAGTAAGATACCCACTTTTGTGTGAGGGGATTACACCAAATTCCATGTTTGTCTCACATGGTCTTATTGTCGGTTAAGACTATAGTTTCCCTAAAGTAAAATGGACAAGGGAAGTAATGTAAGGACTCTAACTAGGATAACCTAAGGGTAGTTGCTTAGTTTAGGTGGGGGTATGGGACTTCACATATGCATTGCACAACTGACTCTTGAGGGAAGTCCTAGAAAGGTGTTCTAATGCATGTGTCTATTGATATGTTCCTTATGAATGACTTTGTTGTGATGAAGTGCATAGTATGATTCCTAATAGATATATATTAGTTGATGTTGTATTTATATGCACTATGTTTGTCTTAATGACTATATGATAAAGGTCTTGCTTGACATGAATTAAGTGTGTTCATTAACAATGTTGATGTATGAGTTGGATGTTAACGCTTGTGGTCTTATGATAGGTTTACTAAGTATGTGTGAGGTTATGTGGCTTCACATATACATTACACTAGTAGACTTAGAGTAGGATTATGAGTAAGGTCTTAAAATGCATTGATGTGAAGTGAAGTTAGTATATGTGCAAGTTGATGTAGCTTAATGTAAAGTCATTAAGGTCTTGGCTTAAATATGTTTATCATGTTCTATACTTCTATGATTATATGTGATGACTTGTGTATAATGTATGTATGGTTTTCTTGTGGCCTTAAGGTGATGCACTGCACCAAGTATTACTAGAGGGTTACTTGGGAGGCTAATGAGTTAAAAGGAGAGGTTCACTGCAAAGAAGAATACGCTTAGTGTAAATGGAAAATTTGTTATTGTAATGTGACATGAAATGTGGCTTGAATTCTATATGTGATTTTATATGATGTTTCGCCTTTGAATATGCCTATATAAAGTATGTGAATGACATAAATGATATTGTATAAACATTTTATGAAGATTTACTCAAAAAGGCATGAAGTATGATTTCAAGAAAATGTCCCTTTTAAATGGATGTTTTTGCATAGTTGTCATACTTAGTGCATTCTTGTACTATCTCCATTCTTCTCTAGTTTTTACACAAAATGTAGGTTATGGATGCTTGAGGGTTGCCTTTACATGATGAGGAGCTTTATATATGATTCTCAAGCTCAAGGAAAGGGGTCCTTAAGTTCCAAGGATTCCCCACTTATGGTTTACTATAAAGTTCTGTAATATTGTATAGTTATGTATTATATTATTAGGGTCGTGTCCCTAATGTACTCTTATGATGTTGTGTCTGGGATGGCAAAATAGACTAGAGTATTAAACTATGTATGATGATATTCTATATATAGATGAAATAATGTTCTAGCATATAATGTGCTAAGAAAGTTTTAAATTTTCCGCTAAATTTACCTATGACAATGAGATGTATGATTACTATGGGCTTGTATAAGACCTCCGAGAGGTCAAGTACTCCATGTTACTTCGAGTAGGTGCTCCCCGGATGTGACAAGGGATATTAGTGGTACCGATATATGGCTAGGGAAGGCACAAGGTTTGGTTACCCTTGCGATGCATTTTAAGAAAGTACATAGTCATTAGCACGTATGACAGAGCAAGAAATTTTTGGAGGGTTTCCCAAACTGTGGACAACTTTGTTTTATGTTTGGATGGCCATATTATTGGCTTTCCAGTCTATATCGACAACAAGCAAGTTTCTTTTCTGGTACAACATCTCCCTAAGCTGTATCATCATCTATATTATTATGATACCAACATCAATGTTTACAAAAATGTTCCAGTTCTAGACAGCTAATTATCCCATTTATTGATTCCACAAAACATTAGATGGTGTCCATAAGACACCTTCCAATTATGTTACGACTACTCAGTAGGTGTATATTGTTTTAACGGTTTAAAATATTAGAAGAGTTATCATCAAATGTACCAACTTGTTGAAGTTTAAGTATTTCGTCTTTGAATTTACGCTATAGAAAGAGATACATGAGAAGAGTAGGTTGACCATACTTTAGAGAATGAATAAAGTAATAGATGTGTCGTATGAACTTCATTATCATAACCATGAGTTTCAAAGACCAATGATTTAGTGTGATACAAAACGACATAACATTATTCTTGATAAAGATCTGACAGATCATTCGGGTGATTCTTTTTTAGTGAAACTCATTCCTAAGTCAGTAATGAATAGGAATTATAGTCAATTTAAAGAAGTGCATATGCCAGATCTATTATTATATTCATTCTTTGAGGTGTGGTCAACCTACCCTTCTCATGTATCTCCTTCTCTGGCATGAACTGAAAGAGTAAAGCCTTAAAGTTCTACTAGTTGGTACCTTCAATAATAAGCCTTCTCATCTCATATAACTTTTCATCAATATACGCCTGCTGACAAGTCAATACATACTCTAATGTAGTATTTTGGACACAAGCTAATCTTTGGTTGAAGCAGTACATGGGATAATCAAGTCTGTCCAGAAGTGCAACATTTTTTACACGTTGATGTTGGTATCATACTCTTATTAGATCATGGTACTATTTTGAAGGATACCATACAATAAAATACACTTGCTTGTTGTTGATCAAGACTAGAAAGCTTATAATATGGCCATGTGGACCTAAAACAAAGTTGTCCAAACTATGGAACATACTCGAACAGCTGCTTTCTCTATCATAAGTTCCAATGACTATGTACTTTATGAAAATGCATATAAGGGTGAGCGAACCTTGCGCTCTCCTACCATATATTGCTACCACTCATATTACTACCAGTCAAAATCTGCCCATAGCTGAGAACATAATGATCAATAAACTTGAGATGGTTAATGAGTATACCCTTTTCTTTCTTTCTATCAAAAGCTAGAAAACCACCATCATTCTAAAAAATACAATCATGCCAATAAACAGGTGAACTACCATAAGCTAAGGATATGAAATTATTGGATCTCAATTGGATTTCACGCAACAAGCTAGACTGATTTATTGAAAGTAAATGAAATTTGTAGAATATTTTGGAATTTAAACCAGGTTACTTATGGTTACCAATTTGTATTGATCTGCATTAGGGTAATCAACAACTAGGCCTTTTTTTCTTACTCATTTGTAGGAGAATTCATATAAGGAATCAATTGACGCTCTCCAGTAAAGGGATTGAAAACACAGTAACACATAATTCACACAGACTCAAAGAGAATCAGACCATTACATGAGCCCAAAATCACTGTGCCAAAATGTAACATCATCACTTATTGAGTGATAGGGTTAAATGAGATTTTTGAGAATTGTGTTACTTATCTCCCATACATACTCAATAGATGAGTTGTGTCAGAGTGACTTTATGGCGTTGGAACAATGTTTTGGAAAATTCAGGATGATATATCCTACCATTAAAATTATTAGATAGAAGATTACAATGAACAATAAAAATTAAGGGCCAGCGTGAGATAATGTTCATATCTATATCATCCGGCATTGTTGCACTCACTTATAGACCACCGTGTTCCTCTACCCTGTTGCCTTTTCTCATTCCCTAATTCTTTAGATTCTCTTTTTCGATTCTCTTAAATAAGAGAACAAATGATTTACCCTAAAACAAGTTTGTGTTAAATATTATAAAACACATTTAAGAAAATCTTCAAAGTGGTTTGGTAGATTCAGATGAACAATTAATGAACTAGATATGTGGATCTATAATAAATTATTCTCATTAAGAGATTAAAAAAACAAATGATATATATTGTTCAAATTAATAATATCCCTCTTAAAATTATAAGCATGTTTAATACATTTGTGAATGCTATTTTTAAAGACATTATACTTCATGTACATATAATCAAACTATTCGTTAATACCCCAATCAATGTGGAACTCTAACACTAAACATCATGACTAAACTCAAGCCTAAGCCCAATTGCAGTATGTATCAAGAGTTCAAATTGAAATGACTCTATTACCATGTCACACCCGGAGAGTACACCCCAGATGAGGCTGGCGTCTTCGCCCTCTCAGAGGACTCAGAAAAGCCCTTAGCATTCGTCATAACATGTGACCGGTAAAAATTGCGGAATAATTAAAACTTTTACATTATACATGAAGTATACTGAGATTTCATACTAAACAATCATAAAGACATACTATATTTTAAAACTTTGTCTCACAAATATAAAACCATCTAAAGAGTGCAAATCTGGACTTAGCGAATATATAGTAAATATGCCATATAGGCCTTAATACAAAATAAACTAAAGAAAACAGAATTGGAAATAGGATATTCTCAAATCTACTAAGTCATAAGCTGGAATATGAAAGATAGCATCCCCGAACATGAGGATCTACCAAGACTTTGAGAAAGAGTTAAAAGTTTCTTCAAATCAACCTCCATAAACTTAAGGACATGTACTAAGTATACGTATATGCACATACCACACAAGGACATGCATGAAAAAGGATCATGTATCATCTATTTGGAAAAGTATGCTATGTCATGAGAATGTCTTCAATGCACGTACCATAGAACATGTAGAAGTTAAGAATTCCATCAACATAAAACATGATCATATTCAAAGACATATAATCATAGAGTCATGTTATCATTTCATATTCCATATATCATATAAATATAACATACAAAACACTTACCAATGATACCATCCCTAACCTACAAGTGCAATGGTCATGTGAAGCCCCATAACCCCACACAACCAAGTAGATAAGATGGGAGACCATAAGTAAAGTTTTGCCTCATTTAACTTGTAACATAAGTAGTAATCACTTCACATAACAATATAACCCAATAACATATTCATCATAATGACCAACATCATATAAGAGTAACCTCATGTATCATATTACATAAGAACAATCTCCTAGAACTTCCCTTAGAGTCAACTTGTGCAATGTCTAGTAGAGTCTCATACCCCTACCTATACTAAGTAGACTCTTCAAGTCACCCTAGTAAACGTCCATTTACTTGTCTTTCATTTTACATGATGGAACATTCGCCTTAACCTACATAGACAATGGGAGCTAAACATGGAATCCTGTGTCATAAAATCCCACAATGAAAGTAGGTGGTCTACCGGCCAAAGTATAACCTAACATGAAATAGCTTTCTAGGTGGATCCACTAGCTAGTATCCTATGGTAGCAACATATTTCAAGAACTGGAAGATGTATTAGAGACCCATATCAATCTCATGAGAGTCATTGTGAACGTACCTTCCAACTAGGGAAGGGACACCCGTCATATCTAGTTCTTTGGTGCTTAGCTTAAGTCCCTTTATTGAATAACCTTTGAGTTTTCATTTATCATAACTTATCATAGGTGATAGGAGATTAACTCCTTGTACAAACATGACCATGAGCTCTTTATGATTAGATGAGAATTTCCTTTCATCATCACGCTTCGTATGTGGGATTAACATAACATAGTCATCTTGTGTAAAGCATACAAGAGAATATCATAACTTCCAATTTTCGTGTTCTTATCATGTTCTCACAAGTAACATGTTCATATCCTAACATATACACATAGCAACATCATACGTACTTTTACAACAAATTATCATTATTTATAGGATAACATAAACATGGTAGAGTAATCACAACTTTAGAAGACTTACCTCTTGCGTCGAAGAAACTTATTCAAGAACTTACGTTCAACCTACAACATGCATAATCATAACATAGTAAAACACTCAATAGCATAATCAAGAACAAATCTTCAATTAATACACAGGATCAATTCATAATGTATGGTATATTAAAGGGTCATTTAAGAGTTCATTCTAGTCTTAGTTCCAATCCCTATGTTTTCATACAATCGAGTAGGAGAATCAATCATGTGAGACCATCATCTAAATAAGAAAATGCTTTAGACAAAATTCAAACATCACTGACCACATACTCAACATCAATTTGTGCGAAATATACCATAGAAAACACTTGCTTTTCATCGAAAATCATAAATCTAGAGTTAGGAAGAAAATCAAATTTTCTAGAGTAAAAACCCTAGAATTGAAGTTCTTCAAACCTTATCTTTGAAAGGACCTATTGGGGAAAGATTCCCGAGAGTGAAAAACCCAAACCTTATAGATGAAGAATCCACAAAAATTGGATAAAAAACTTGATGTCTTCGTCTTCTTACTTAAGCTTTTCTTGTTCTTCAATGGAGTTTGGAAAAGTGACCGTCTTAACAGAGATGAGAGAAATTTAGCTTGAATCTTATTTGGACGTGTAAAAGTTGTATAAAACTGAACTAATATCCATAGTAGTATTATGAATTACCTAAAATACCCTCCACTTAAAGGAGTCTTTTTAAAAAGTTAACTTACCAAAAATACAACTTTAATGATTCTGGTAAGTAACTGCACGTCGCGGGGCCAAATCCTGTCATTTTTATTAAATTTTGACTTGAGGCTGTGAGGTTCGTTTCAGCCTCGCGTCGCAAGGCTGCCTATCAAATGTTGAGACAGTGACTTGCGTGTCAGGCTCGCGTCACATGCCTTGCCCTAATTCTGCCTGCTCGTAGGCTGCCAGGCAGCTTGCCCACCCATGTTTGGGCCCTCCCCAAGGACCTTTCGGGTGTTTCTTGGGGTGTTGTTACCGGACTTTTGAAACCTTTGTACTAAATTCTACCTATAAAAAGTCTGTTTACAAGTTTTGTACTTCATTTGACACTGCAAAACCATCACCAAACATAGGGACCTCAACAAGTTCGATTTAGCTAGTTTCCGAAAGTCAAGGTCTTTCTTAGTCGTTTTTTCTCTAACCTTTTCCAAATGTGTATATTATATTAATATATATCTGGAAAAATCATTTTAAATGTTATTTAATAGATTAATCTCTAGTCTAAGTCATGGCATTTAAGAGTATTACATTATCCCCCCCCTTAGGAACATTCGTCCCCGAATGACACTCAAATCTTTTAGAAGGTAGGAATAGACTCAATACTAGCAACCCAACCAATCAACAACATAAAATCATAATGAGTCACAACTTATAGGATTACTTCACAACTCCTTCAACACATACCATAACATTACACATAGCACTCTATTCATGATGCACAAACATGTAAGAGCTCAATATTTCATAAGACGTAGTGAGGAATTTCCTTCTCAACCTTATCATAAGCTAAAAATGCATCAAAGAATTACCATGCTATCATTCTTATCAATACAAACACAAAACAAAAAATTCTCAACAAGATATGCATACATATTTCACATTAGTGCAAGAATAGAGTATGAAGACATTTTTTAAAACTCTAGTTGGTACTATCTTTCACTAAAACAGGCACCTATCTACCAAAAGTTAATTTTCATGATTATGCATTACTTTCTCTATTATGATGAATGTATAACCTTAAGGAGTGAATATATGAGGGTAGTGGGACTTCGTGTCGGCTTCAGCCTCCCATGTTGCACCCTTAACAAGGTTGTTTCTCCATAGAACTTTCATAGAGGCAACCTCCTTGTTCCCCAATTTGACTTGGAAATCTACAATCTTAACCGGAAACTCTTCATAAGAGAGATTCTCATCCACCCCTAAACCTTCAATAGGCAGAATAGACACCAGGTCGCCTATGCATTTCTTGAGCATAGAAACATGAAAACACCGGATGATCCGAAGATAGTTCACTAGGTTGTTTTTGTTTATAGCAACCTTTCCAACTCTTTTTAAAACCTCATAAGGACCAACATAACGGGGAATTAACTACCCCTTTCTACCGAATCTCATCAACCCTTTCATATGTGAATTCTTCAAGTAGACATGATCACCTATTTCAAACTCAAGATCTTTTCTTTTATTGTCGGCATAAGACTTTTACCGACTATAGGCTGTCTTCAATCTATTTCTTATGATTCGAAGTTTATCTATAGCCTCATAGATAATATCTGGACCAAGGAGTGAGGATTCACAAACCTCAAACCATCTAAATGGATACCTACATCTTCCACCATAAAGAGCTTCAAAAGGTGCCATGGAGATGCTCGAATGATAGCTATTGTTGTAAGATAACTCGATCAAAGGTAAGTAATCATCCCAACTTCCCTTTAAATCAATGAGACATGCTCTTAACATGTCCTCAAGGGTCTGAAATGGTACATTCTGCTTGATCATATTTCTGAGGATTAAAAGTGGTACTAAGTTTCAATTGAGTAGCTAAAACTTTTTGAAAAGCCTTCCAAAAATGAGAAGTGAATTAGGAACCTCTATCCGAAATGATGAACAAATGAATCCCATAAAGACTCACAATATCATTTATGTATATCTTTGTATAGTCTTCAACCATGTAATTAGACTTAACATGAATAAAATTGGGCAGATTTGGTCAACCTATCCACAATAACCCATATTGAATCATTTTTCCTTCAGGTTCGAGGCAACACAACAACAATCCATATTGATGGCTTCCCATTTCAAAGTAGGAACATCCATGCTTTAGGTTAAACCACCCGGTTTAAGATGCTCAGCTTTAACTTGTTGGAAACTTGGACACTTAGCAACAAACTCCGCTATGTCCCTCTTCAAACCATCCAAACAATAAATGTCTAAGATCATGATACATCTTGGTGGATCCCGGATGTATAAAACAACGAGAACCAAGAGCTTCTTCTAGTAGTCGATTTCTCAAATCCTCAACATCGGGTACACATAATCTCCGTTGGTATCTAAGAACACTATCCCCCCTTGGGACAATGACTCATTGTGCTTCCCAAGTACCGATTCCTTCAACTCCATCAATAGTGGATCAAGATGCTGCTTAGATTTCACCTCCAACACTAATGATGAGTCGGAGGTATGATGCACCATATAACCACCATTTGGAGAATCTTCTAACCGCATACCTAATCGAGCCAACCTAGGAACGTATTTCGCAAGTTCTTTTTTCTTTTCTTTCACATGAGACACACTACCCATAGTTATACCACTCAAAGCATCGGCAACCACATTGGCATTTCAAGGGTCGTAAAGGACACTCATGTCATAGTCATTCAACAATTCTAATAATTTTCTCTGTCAAAGAATTAACTCCTTTTGTGTAAACACATATTTAAGACTTTTATGGTTAGTAAATACATCAACATGCACACCATATAAATAATGTCTCAATATTTTTAAGGCAAAAACTACAGCACCTAACTCAAGGTCATGAGTTGAATAATTCTTCTCATAAACATTGAGTTACCTGGAAGCATAAGCTATCGCCGTACCATGCTGCATGAGGACACATACCAAGCCCACTCGGGAAGCATTACAATACACTACAAAGCCTTCATTGCCCTCTGGTAAGGTCAACACCCGAGTGCAGGTAAGCTTATCTTTCAACTCTTGAAAACCTTTTTCACAAGCTTCCGACCACTCAAACTTCACCTTCTTTTGGGTCAAAGATGTCAAAGGAGAAGCTGTGGACAAAAATTCATCAAAAAACCTTTTGTAATAGTTGGCTTGACCCAAGAAACTTCGTATGTCTGTGGGAGTCAAAGGTTTAGGACATTTTCTGACCGCATCCGTCTTCTTCAGATCAACCTCTACACCATCACCAGAGATAATTTGGACATGAAAAGCAACTGACGTCACCCAAAATTTACACTTGCTAAATTTTGCACAAAGTTTGTGTTCCTTGAGGACTTGGAAAGCCAACCTCAAGTGACTCTTATGCTTATCTTCATTCTGGGAGTAAATGGGAATATCATCAATGAACACAATAAAAAATGAGTCGAGGTAATCTCGGAAAACTCTATTCATTAGGTCCATGAACGCCGCCTGGGCATTTGTTAACCCAAAAGACATAACTATGAATTCATAGTGTCCATATATAGGTTGGAAAGCTGTTTTGGGAACATCTTCACCTCTCACCCTAAGTTGGTGATATCCTAACTTTAAGTCAATCATGGAAAAGTAGCTAGCAACTTGGAGTTAATCAAATAGATCATCAATCCTAGGGAGTGGATAATTCTTCTTTATGGTGACCTTATTGAGTTGGTGATAATCAATGCACATTCTAAGGGACCCATCCTTCTTCTTAACAAACAAGACCGGAGCACCCTATGGAGAAATACTAGGTTGAATGAAACCCTTTTCTAGTAGGTCCTTGAGTTGGAGATTCAACTCGTTCAATTCAGCCGGAGCTATCCTATATGGTGGAATTGAAATGGGATTTGTATATGGTAATAAATAAATGCCTAAGTCAATTTCCCGTTCGGGAGGAACTACAGGAAGGTCATTAGGAAAAACCTCTTGGAATTCCCTCACTACATGGACTAACTGAATAGAAGGACTTTCACATTCTAGGTCCTTAACCCTTACCATATAGTCTAAACAACCCTTGACTATCATCTTACAAGCCTTCAAACAAGAAATAATTTGACCCCTTGGCATAGAATTCACCCTTCCACTCTAGAATAGGTTCATTAGGGAATTGAAACTTCACTACCCTTGTTCTACAATCTATGGAAGCAAAACAATCATGGATCCAATCCATACCCAAGATGATACAAAAATCAAACATGTCAATTTCTACCAAATCAACAAGAGTAACTCTATTAGGAAGCATTATAGGCCACTTCCTATAGACTCTTTTTGCAACAATAGAGTCGCCCATTGGGGTATAAACTGAAAAAGGTTCAATAAAAACATCGGGAAGTGCATTAAAATTCCTAGATACCAAAACTCTAATAAAAGAAAGGGTACCAACTGGATTAAGCAAAGCATAAACATTACTAGAGAAAATTTATAACATACCCGTCACAACATTGGGAGATCTCTCTTGTTCACCCCTAGCCTTGAGTGCATAGAAACGATTCTTTTTTAGAGCTTCAGAATTAGGACCGCTTGATTGAGTTCGGATATTCTCCTTAACTACACTTCTCACATTAGGACAATCTTTGACCATATGGCTGCCCTTTCCACAACAATAGAAACTATTAGTCCCAACAAGATATTCACCCATATGTTTCTTACCGCACTTACCACAAGTTGGTGTCTCTTTTGGTGGATCAACATTTCTCCCCCTTTGAGGTTTAGGATTAGAACCTCTATCAATGCGATTCTTGGAGAGATTAGAAGGAACCTGATTTGAAAACCTCTTCTTGAACTTAGGCTTGTCTTGAACACCAATCCTATCTTAGATGAACCACTTTGAAAAGACCTTGCCTTCTTAGCTTCCCTATTCTTCTTCCTTAGACGACTATCCTCAACCTGTTGAGCATGAACCATCAACCTAGAAAGAAACAGATTGTCATGAAGCATGGCTGCACGACATTCTTCTTTAAGCTCTTCGGGCATGCCCATGACAGAACGACTCATCTCATCTCTATTATTCAAAACCAAAGAGGAAGCATGTTTAGACAGCTTAATGAATTTCAAGGAGTGTTCCTTGACACTCATACCTCCTTTAAGAAGATTGATAAACTCATATACCATAGCTTACCTTTGCTCTCTTGGAAAGAATCTGTCAAGAAATTCCTTTTTGAAGGTCTCCCAAGTCACGGGTCCAGCTACTAAGTCACTACTATCCTTCCACTAATTGTACCATGTAGCCACGTCCTTAAGTTGATAAAAAGAAAGTTCACCCTCCTCGGTAGTACTCACCCCCATAGAAAACAAAATCTTCTAAACCTCATCAAGGAAATATTGGGGGTCTTCATCAACCTTAGATCCAAAAAACATAGGAGGATTTATCCTCGTAAAATTTCTCAAATGGCTAGCCATAGTGCTAGCATGTTGGTTCTCTCGAGAAACAACCTCCCTATTATCTTGTGCCGTAATGTACTGAGCTTGGGTGGTGATGGATTGGGCCATTTGAAGCAGGGATGACCTCACCTCACCATCCATCATAGCCGGAGGATTGACCGGAACTTATTCGTTTGCAGCAGCTTGCACTTCGGAAGCATTTTGATTGCCTTGGGGAGCAGATCTCGCATTCACAATCACATCTTCTACTCTCTTCACGGCAGTCCCTCTTGTGTTCATCGCCTAAAACCACAAGAAAGGGATTAGATGCTAAAAGAAACATAGTTTCAAAACTCCAAAGGGACGATATAGGAGTATCAAGAAAAGAGAAGTTTCCTAGTCATCATATAGCATCTCATCCATAATTGTGGTGCGCTTCACAACCATGAACAAGATACTATGTGACGTGGTTTAGTGAGACTTTAATCCTAATAATATTTAACTTCATGGTCTGACACTAAGCTTGTCACACGAAGTGTACACCCCAGATGAGACCAGCCTTGTCAACCTCCTAGAGGACATAGACAATCCCTTAGCATTCGTTATAACAGGTGATCAGTAAAAATTGCAGAAAAATTAAAACTTTTACATTATACTTTAAGTATACTTAGACTTCATACTTAACATTCATAACGACATACGATATTCTAAAATCTGTATCACATATATAAAACCATATAGAGAGTGCGAATTTGGACTTAGCCAATATATAGTCAACATGACATATAAACCTTAATACAAAAGAATCCTAAGAAAACGTAATTGGAAACGAGATATTCTCAAAACTACTAAGTCTTCATAAGCTGGAATATGAAAGATAGCATCTCCAAACATGAGGACCTACACAAACTTGGGGAAAGAGTTCCAAGCTTCTTCAAATTGACCTCCTTAAACTTCAATGACCGTAACATACATTTGTAGTAATATAAAGTAATGGGGTTAGTACACCATATGTACTAAGTATGGGTATATGCACATAACACATAAGGACATGCATGAAAAAAGGATCATTATCATCTATTTGGAAAAGAATGCTACGTCATGAGAATGTCTTCAATGCACATGCTATAGAACATGTACAAGTTAAGAATTCCATCAACAAAAAGCATGATCATAATCAAAGACATAATATCATAGAGTCATGTTAACATTTTATATTCCATAGATCATATAAACATAACATACAAAACACTTACCAATGATCTCATCCCCAACCTACAAGTGCAATGGTCAAGTAAAACCCCATAACCCCACAAAACCATGTAGATAATATAGAAGATCATTAGTAAAGCTTTGCTTCATATAACTTGTAATATAAGTAGTCATAACTTTATATAACAGTATAACCCAATAACATATTCATCATAATGACCAACATCATATAAGAGTAACATCATGTATCATAAACATATATCTTACATGGTATCATATTACATAAGAATAATCTCCTAGGACATCCCTTAGAGTCAACTTGTGCAATGTCTAGGTAGAGTCCCATACCTCTACCTATACTAATTAGACTCTTTAAGTCACCATAGTCAACGTCCATTTACTTTTCTTTCATTTTACATGACGGAACATTCGCCTTAACCGACATAGATCATATGAACTAAACACGGAATCCAGTGTCATAAAACCCCACACCGAAACTACCGGCCAAAGTAGTTTCTAACATGACATAGCATTCTAGGTGGATCCACTAGCTAGTATCCTATGGTGGAAACATAGTTCAAGAACTAGAAGATGTATTAGAGACCCATAGTTGCACATTACATGGAAGCCTCCATCTCATGAAACTGATTGTGAACCTACCTTCCAACAAGGGAAGGGACACCCCTCATATCTATTTTAGCGCTGCTTAGCTTAAGTACCTTTCATGAATAACCTTTGAGTTTTGTTTTATAATAACTTATCATAGGTCATAGGAGATTAAATCCTTATATAAACATTATCATGAGCTCTTTATGATTAGGTGAGAATTTCCTTTCATCATAACCCTTCGTATGTGACATTAACATAACATAGTCATGTTGTGTAAAGCATACAAAAGAATATCGTAACTTGCAGTTTTCGTGTTCTTATCATGATCTCACAAGTAAAATGTTCATAGCCCAATATATGCACATAGCAATATCATACTTATTTTCAAAATATATTATCATGATTTATAGGCTAACATAAATATGGTAGAGTAATCACAACTATAGAAGACTTACCTCTTGCTTTGAGAAACATATTCAAGAAACTACGTTCAACTTACTACATACATAATCATAACATAGAAAAATACTCAATAGCATAATCAGAACAACTCTTCAATTCATATACAATACCAATGCATAATGTATGTTAAAGAAAATGGTCATTTAAGATTTCGTTCTCTTCTTAGTTCCAATCCCTACGTTTTCATATTATCAAGTAGTAGAAACAATCATGCGAAACCATCAGAGAGATAAGAACATTCTTCACGCAAAATTCACACATAAATAACCACATACTCATCAATTCGTGATAAATAGACCATAGAAATACTTATTTTTCATTGAAAATGATAAATCTAGAGTTAAGAAGAAAATCCATTTTTGTAGAGTAAAAGTCGTAGAATCGATGTTCTTGAAACCTTATCGTTGAAAAGTCCTCTTGGGGAAAGAAATCCAAAGAGTGAAAAACACATACCTTATAGATGAAGAATCCACGAAAATTGGATGAAAAACTTGAAGTATTCGTCTTCTTCCTTAAGCTTTTCTTGTTTTTCAATGGAGTTTCGACAAGAGAGCATTCTTGAGAGATGAGAGAATTTTCTGTTGAATCTAATTTGGACGTGTAAAATTTGTCTAATACTGACCTCATATCCATATATAGTCTTCCAATGAATTACCTAAAATAACCTCCACATAAACGAGTCTTTTTAAGAAGTTAAATTAACAAAAATATGACTAACGATTATGGGAAGTAGCTGCCCGTCACGGGGCCAAATCCTGTCATTTTTATTAAATTTTGAGTTGAGGTAGTAAGGTTCGTGTCAGCCTTGCGTCATGAGGCTGCCTCCAAATCTTGAGGCAGTGACCTGCGTGTCAGGCTCGGGTCGCACGCCTTGCCTCCAATTCTGCCAGCTCGCAGGCTGCCAGGCAGCTTGCCCACCCATGTTTTGACCCTTCCCAAGGACCCTTCGGGTGGTCCTCGGGATGTCGTTACCGGACGTTTGGATGCTTTTTACTACATACTACCTATACAAGGTATTTTTACAAGTTTTGTACTTCATTTGACACTACAAAACCTTCACCAAACATAGGGACGTCAACTAGTTTTAATTAACTAGTTTCCGGAAATCAAGGTCTTTCTTAGTCTTTTTTGCTCTAATCTTTTTCCAAATGTGTTTATTATATTAATATATGTCTGGAAACATCATTTTAAATATTATTTAATAGATTAAGCACTAGTCTAAGTCATGGAATTTCTGGAATGTTACATACCATGTAAGATATGGAACATCAACGCAAAAAATTTACTCCAAAGGGGAGGATAATTACTTAAGTCCATAGAAGGTCCATCATCAATAGGGATACCACTCCATTTTCAATTTGGGTTTATCGTGAAACGGGCGTTAAAAGGGGTTAGAGTCCCATATTTTCTGGGAAACCAAATGGTTAGCTGGAATAGATTTAAGCAAACCTCCTCCCGTGATCTAGACTTTGAGGTTAAGTTTGACCCAAGGACCATATCTTTACATATTCATTCCCATTCGGGATACCCATTGAGATTTAATATATGATGTATGGAACGATATGTTCCCTTCATTATAGAAATGGAATAAACGGGGAAACTTGGGCTAGAATTGTTTTCCGTAGTATTTGAATTTTCCCAACGTTCTTTAGATGTGGAGGAAATCAGATTCACCAAGGAGTAGGTAAATCTGGTAGCAATTGGAGGAGTTGTATTTTATTTTAATTGTATGATTACTTAGATTACTTGTTAAGGAATTCATATGACTTTATGAAATTAAACTTGGGTACGTAAATCTCTAGGAATCGATCTAAGCGTTAAGGGTACTTTCTGAGCATAGTGATTTAGAGAGGTGTTGTAAAATAGGATTTTGGAATTCCTTTCGTTGACTGTCACTCTGGTCGTTGTGGCGGGTGCAACTGGACATAAAATCAAATATGAAAGAGAAAAAGGTCATTAGTTCAAAAGTGCCGCTTTTGCGAGTACTTGAGTGGCTCCTGTGTCACCTCTATAGAGAGATGAGGGTCTTTTTAGCGGGTAAAAATGGACATAATTTCGTAAATAAACCCCTAAACAACCCAATTTGGCTCTTTTAGACTTTTAGAACTAGGGAACGACCACCATGCGATTTATACTCATTTTTCACCATTCTTGTTGCTAAAGGTAAGCTTTTCACTCCTGAATCTTCTTTTTGATCAATAGAACTTAATATAATGGGTGAATATTTAAGGGGGAGGGTTCATTTATGAATTTTATGGTGGAGACAACTCTAAACTTGTTAGTTGGGATCATGGGTTTGATCTAGGGTTCTTAGAATTGTTATTAATCTGGGTAAGTAATGATTGACAATGATTTCAATATTATATTGAATGTTTGTGCACCAAGAACAAGTGGAACGAATCCGTAAAGGGAAGGATTAAGTTTCTTAGGATTTCAAGCTTGTTTCGAGGTAGGTGATAGTTATGACTCTATGTTTGTTGGATATATGCTTGTTCTTGCTTCATTATCATACTTGTATATCTATGAATGTTGCAATGTTGATTACACTTGTTGTAAATGATATAGGTTAATTATCATCAATGAACTCAAGACTTAATTGTATTATCTTGATGATGTCATTGTGATTGTTATTGTGGGGTGTGAATGGGATTGGTTGCCACGTTCCTTCATAACTATCTATGATTGAATTTCCACATTCTGGCATACTATTATATTAGTTTTCCACGTTGCTGCATAATTATGGGATTGTTTGCCACGTACTGTTATAAATATGAGATCAGATTATAACATTCATACAAGCTAAGTTTTTGGGTTTGGGTTCCATGAGATGACCATTGAAATGAGTTCCAGAGAGGACCAATGAGGTGATATAAAATGTGAAATGAATTGTTGATTCTTCATGTTGGTAATATTGTATATGTTGATCTATATGCATGTGATTATAATGTTTTCTGAATTGTTTATGTTGCACTAGAGGGATAACTGTGTTATTCTACCAATATACTGTGGTTGTGTAAAGATTCTACACTTCCTCTAATTTTGTTGAGTACAGGGCATCTTCATGCGACAATTAACATACCTTTCTTATAAGATCATTGATCGTTTATTCAAATTCAAGGGTGCTCCAACTTTTCCAGGATGTCTTAGGATTCTCCTTCGTCAATCTTCACCATTTCCTGACGTATAGTTAATTTTTTCATTAGTATCTTCTTGTTTAAACTTGGATCATTGTTAGATGTATTTATTACCTTTCAAGTTCTAGGTTGTTTACTCTCGCAGTTTTTAGTTTGTTCGTTAAAATCCTTGTTGACGTGCATGGAAAACTTCTAACATAGTTTATTTAACTTGGTTCTCCCACAAGAGTGTTAGTATGAGTGTCAATCACCATCTGGGTGATGAAAAAATTTATATGAGATCCTATGTTCATTGATATCGATGGACTTAAATGAGTCTAATAGAATCTTGTAGAACGACATGGGGATTCCCTTAAATTTTCTTGAGATTCTATAGGACTTAAGGAAATCTCTCTATTATCCTCTTGGCTCCTCTTACTATGAAATGATTCTAATTTTTATCTTTCGTTTCAAATTGGTATCTAATCTCCTTCACACATATCTTGGGATGGATGGATAAGTTATGGAACAAATAGAGAGGGCACTTACATGCAATGTATGCGATGGATAAGCCAATTCAACAATATCTTATGAATATCCCAAGGGGAGTAGACACAAAAGAATGGGAAATGGTTAGTAAAGGAACATTTTACTTCTAAAAGTTTTAAGGTATGTATACTACTTAAGTTTATTGCTAAGAATCAAACTTGAAGTTTTTCAGGAATGATACTCCGTATGTCTTAACAATTTTGTTATAATAATTCTGGTTAAGTTTAGCATTTTACAAAAATATGCAATAAGAATCAGGAATTCAAAAAACCTATATAAGCTGAAGATGCTCCATTGTATTGGTAGCAAACTTATTCAAGATATTATTTATCAAAAGTTATTGTTAAAAAACTATTTTACTTGATGGAGTGTTACGAGGTTTGCGTTATTTCACTTGTTTGAATTTGATGTAAAGGGTGGGAAAGATGGCAATCCACCATATTTGACAACTATTTTCTTTGAGACCCATAAAAAGATAACAAGCTTGTTGAACCTGAAGAAATTAAAAAAACATGTACCTTTGTTAAATATAATAAGTTAATAGCCAAAAATTGTTGTGTTTTGATAGAAAATGTCCTTTTAAATATTTTGTAGGCTCAACTTGAGGAAATAGTTCAAGAAGATCCATCCACATCTATTATAGAGATTGTTGAAAAATGTTGTGGGCCACAAAATCGTAGACATGTTTTTGGATTTGTGGGTGGAGTAAAGGCGAATGATTTGAAAGGTGGGACTTCTTCAAAGGCTGAAATATTGTCCACTCTACATTTAACTCGAGATGATAACAAATTCTTGAATGAGGAAAACAAATCCTTGAATGATCGCTTGTCTACATTTGAAGATACGATGAAAGAAACATTGAAAATGAAAGAACTCTTTGCTGCTCAACAATCAAATGTCTCACCAACAATATCATCTCTTCCAACATAATGACAATCGATTTTCTATTTGACAATGTAAGTAACAATATACCTGACTTCATTTTATTATATGAAGGATTTTGATTGAATGATCGCTTGTCTACCTTAGAAGATGCGATGAAAGAAATATTCAAAATGAAAGAACTCTTTGCTTCTCAACAATCAGATGTCGCACCAACAATATCATCTCTTCAACAGAATGACAATCATTTTTCTATTGACAATGTAAGTAACAATATACCCGACTTCATTTTATTATATGAAGGATTTTCATTCCTCAGATGATACATATGCCTCAATCGTCTTTATGAATTCCTCATCCTCTGCTACCTCTAGGTGAAATGTTCTTTTTCTAGACTATACAACAAATTTGCCCATACCATTAGTTTACATTGCTATTCTTCTCCGATTAACTTCTTCTTAATTGGTCTCTGCGGTGGTGGCTGTAGATATTTACAATTAGATAGGCTATGTAGGTATTTACCATCAGATTAAGACATTCTCAGTAGGACTTTGACTTTCGCTTCACAACCACCACGATATTTTCATGTATTATCCATGTTCACTTCTTTGTCATTGCTTGTTATAATACTGATCTTGGTTTGGAGCAAATTCATTTTTATTGCTGTCATTTTTGTAATTACTCTGCAGTATCCATGTTATAAAGTTCTTCCAGTTCTTTTTTCCAGTTCGATTGCTCTATTCTTGCACTCCTCTCTTTACTGCCATCCCTAACTGAAATTCGGTCTCTCCTGCCACCGGGACTCCTACTTCTACCCCTGTTGTGGTCAATGATTGTACTTCTGTTCATCCTTCTCAGAAATATCAGAATGATGATACCATTCACCATACTTTCTACTATGACTTGTGAAAGTGGTCTTCATAGTTGAGATGCCTCGAAGGGCTTTGGGTTATGCTTCTGCTATGCCTTCTCCTAAACCTTCCAAAGAAATTATGTCGCAATTCCCTGTTGATCTTTTTAAGGTGCATAAAGTTGCATTATTCACGTCAAAATTCCTTGTGATTTCTTTTCAACAACCACTATAGCCGATCTTGTTTGAGATTAAAAAATATTTTTTCTACGTCTAAAACAATATCGTTTGTCTTAACTGTAACAATTATGGAAAGCACCATAAAAAAGTTTTGGTCACTTCAAGAAAATCTATTTTCTTTTTTTATTTGTTAGGATATTAAAAGTGAAGATATTACCTACTTTAGATTTTCAGAAATGATTGTAGAGAAAAAAGGTTAACAAATGTACCTGGCAATGACCATCAATGAGTCAAGTGAACTGGGTAAAGTCATCAGTAACACAAGAAAAAGTGTTCGAATAACAACCAGAAACATGTGCTCTCCAGGTTTTTCAACTCCCTCAACAGCGTGCAACTATAAATGTCTTTCCTTTCTCTACTACCTTATGAAGGCGAATCAGGTCTTTGATACATTTTAAAGTGGAGAATAGTAGGACTAATAGTGGGTTTCATGTTCAGCCTCGTACATTGATCGCCATGATACATTTTTGTGAATTTTTTGTCAGTTAGTTCCAGATGATGTTTTTTTCACACTAGAGACTTCAGCCCTGTTTTATTTCGTTCATTGCAGTTGTTATTGAAATTTATTTTTCATTCTGCTAGTCTCCAATGCTATTGAATTCATTTGTTTTTATTATTTGTCAGATGGTATATATTTAGTTGTGAATATTTAAAATAGATATGACATTCTCGGATAAAGCATCTTAATGTTTTTATAAAGGATTTTTTTTCATATTTTCTCGCAGATTATGTTGATGTTTCTTAATAACACTCGGGATCATTATCGAAGATTGCAAAGTCGATGCCTATCTTGTGGATCGCTTGAAGGTCTTTCTAACTTGGGGATTTACTTTAAGGTATCTCCATACGTCTCAAGAGGTAATTATTGAATAAAATTTCAGCAAGTATAAGTATTCTAGCATAATTTTATATGTTTTAGCACAAACGTATTAATTGTCTATTATTCATGTAAGTAGTAATATTATAGTATTCTTCCGTTGTGCATATAGATTTCCTACAAAAAAATATAGAAATATATAAACCACAACCTTTCTAGAAAATATAACTATAGCTATGAAGAGTAATTAGCTAAACTCTAACTTAGATCCTTATTATGTCTATTATGTTTGATATTTGTGATATTTCCTTGTTTTATCCGTTTAAATTATTTTGAGTTTCTAACTTAATAACTACCATAAAGTGTAGAAATATTATAATTTTGGAATAATTATATTCAATAAGTTTCCCCAGTCACAAACATCCTAGATTTTCCAATTACAAAATTTTTTTTTCATTGCTCTTGGATATATTCTTTGTTAGTCCGAAAATTGAAAATAACACATTACTTAATGGGAGAAATGTATATGAGAAGAGAGGGGATAGGTTTTGATAATGAACTCCTTAGTGAAACCAAATTCCAACATAAGGTACGACATGAGAGCAAGAAGAATATGTCATGGAATAGTAGGAAGATATATTGTTGCAATTTCACCTTATACACAGTAACTACCCGGATGCAGATCACTACAAACTGATAACCATAAGTAAGATGGTGGAAAATTCAAAATTATTCTACAATTTCTACATACTAATCGACCTACTACATTTTCTTGATTACTATGATATAAGCTAAAATAAAAATTTTACAGGTGAAATTATATGATGATGGAGGGTGCAACGTTTACTTTCCCTGAGGATATTCAATTTCAGAAAGTACACAGTCCTTTATCAACAGAGTATTATGATCTATAAGACTATGATACTGACATCAAAGGGTACAAAAATGCGGCACTATTTGAGAAAGGTATTTATCCCGAGTATTGCCTTCACCAAACGTTAGCATGTGTCAATGAGACGTCCTCCTATAATGTGATGACTAATAGTTAGGCTTATATTTCTACAAAACTTAGATGACATCAGAAGATTTATTACTGAAGGTACCATTTGTTTCAATTCCATATTTTCCTAAATTAGAATTCAAGTTAGGATTAGAGATTCCTTACATATTTTGTTTTAAAAAACGTCAACCGAGCCTAAAAGTCTAAATCAGTTCTAATTCTTCTCCAATTTTGTATATATAATTGTCAAGGTACTTCCATCAAAGAAGAGAATCATCAGAAGAATAGGTATCAGTCGAAAGGGGAGAAAAATATTGGGGACTTTCTACTCATCAATATTTAAATATGATAATAATTTGTTATTTCTATGATTTTCAGCACATATTTAAACATTCTAATAGATATGACTTTTGCATTTGCAGAAAATCTTCTTCATTTATTTTTTGTGCATTTTAAGTGATGAATTCAAATTGATGAAAGATATTAGCATTGCCAGGCAAAGATATTTGGGGAACCTTTAATTTTAAATTTTCTTGAAACTATTAGATCGAACCTTCTATTTATTCAAATAAAAATAGGATACTTCCTCTTAACAATAAACATGCAAGTGTTTAAATAGTAGACATAATTTCCTTGACATCTAAGTGTAATTTTTTGTAAGTCAACTCAAGCTCACCAGAGAGAGAAAGATAAGGTTAACCATTTTCTCAATAATGACTTTGCCAATTAAACATCGTCACATGTTGTGTTCTTATTGTGTTCCAATGTTTTCCTATGCTCAAATGGAACAATCCATAGTCAGTGTGTCAAAATTACATTTGCAGGGCAGATTAAGAGTATATCAGTGTCCCTAAAATCTATAATATGATATGATACACTAATTTTTGGAGGCTAATTACTCTCAATATTCCTCTTATAGTTCCCCTTGTTGATTTTCAAGAAGCATTTTTCTTTAGGATATCGGGCCTAATATTGCCATATTTGTATATCCTACATAGATAACTTGAGGACTTACCTTCAAATAATATATCTATGACCTTTTTCTCTCCATATAGAACCAGAAGTAATTGCATTGAACTTAGATGAAATAATCTTTTGATGTATAGACAAAACATAAAAGATGACTTGGTCCTTAGAAGGTCTGTGGAGGAACTAGGTTGCAGTAGCTCAAGTTACTACAACAAAAAAATATTGAGTGGCAATATATTTCATTTTGTCAACAATAGTGGCAGTTATTTTGTGTCAAAATAAGTAACATAGATTAAAGTTAGGCCTTACTTCAATGTCATCTCCCTTCGCGAGTCTCTCGGAGAAAGCCCCCATTGAATATTTACCTGTAATTGGGTTAATGTTATTGCATCAAAAGTATGGTACATTATAAATATATAAAATAAGACCAAATATAAAAAATTATTTTTGTATATAGTATATAAAATGTAAAAATATAGCACACAGATTTACCTTTAATCAAAAGCTAGCTCATGAATGAAGGATTGTCCAAGCCATATATGCAAATCATCAGTCAAATATCATACTATTGTGGGGATCTTAGCCCGTCTAAAACACCATATATTACCCCTCAAAATGGGAGACCAAATGAGGATGAACTTGACTGATCATGAGAGAAGGATTGCTCAAATTCATATAAGCTAACCATTTAGTTTTGCAACCAAAGTGAGACTCTGACTCAATCTAACACCCATTTCACTATCAACCCAACTTGAGCATTGAGCAGAATACAAAATAATGATGAACCTATTATGGGATTAAGTAATAAAATTCCCCTAAGTAACTTACTTTTGGTGTTGAAGTTTCATATTATTACATGTTATTATAGTCATGTCCATTTGGAATCTCGATACACACTCCAATTGAGGTGAGAGTTGGGCTTGGTCTTTTAAGCGGGTGTTAGTGTTCCACATTGGCTACTAATAGTCTTTTTTCTATGTACTTGATATGTCATATCATAAATAAACAAAATCTACAAATCATTAAGCACACATATATCATATGCAGGATATAATTAATTTGAAAAATATATACTATTTTTGTTTAGATTTATTAATGAGAATGATTTATTATAGGTGCCACATATCTCGTTCATTGATTTTTCAACATAATCTATTGAATCACTTCAGAGATTTCCCTAATAATGTTTTATACTATTTAAAACAAATTTTTTTAGGTAAAAACATTTGTTGCTTTCCTTAATAGACTCAAAAAAAGAACAGAAAGAAATAAGGGATGGAGAAAAGGCAACAAAGCAGAGGAACGCAGTGGTCAATCAATGTGTGTATGAATGCTGAAAGATGTAGTGATGAAGATCATCTACTTCATGCCCTTGAAGTTTGTTATTTATTGTAATCTCCTATCCAAGAATTTTAAAGGTAGGATATTTCATCGTGAATTTTCCATAACATTATTCCAACACCAAAAAGTCATCACTACACAACTCATCTTTTTAGTAGATGATGGGAGATTAATCAGACAACTCCCAAAGATCTCCTGACTTCATCTTGTGGCATAGATTTTCTGGTCTCATATAATGGTCTTATTCTCTTTGAGTTTGAGAGAAATAGGTGTTACTGTGTTTTCAATCCCTTAACTAGAGAGCGTCAATCGATTCCATATCTGAATGCTCGTAGAAATTAGTCAGAAAAACAGACCTAGTGGTTTATTACCCTAATGCAGATCAATACAATATGGTAGCCACAAGTAACCTGGTTTAACTTTCAACTTGTTCTACAATTTTCTCTTACTTTCCTTGAAGCAATATGGCTTGTGGTGTGAAATCAAACTTAGAACAAATAGTTTCATATCCTTACCTTACTGTAGTCCACCTGTATATTGGCATTATTTTATTTATTTTGTCAGTAGTGATGTTAGTGTTCTAGATCTTGATACAATGAAATAAGACGGTATACTCATTGAGCATCCCAATTTTATTGATCATTATGATGTCAACAATGGAATTTGAACGGAAAAAAATATGAGTGGTAGGGATATATTGCTAGGTAGGACCCATAATTTACCTACCCTTGTATGTATTTTAAGAAAGTACATAATCATTAGCACTTATGAACGAGCAAGTAACTGTTGAAGAGTTTCCCAAACCTTGGACATCATTACTTTAGATCCGGATGGACATATATAGGCTTTTTCAGTCTGGATTGACAGAAAGCAAGTGTCTTTTTCTGGCACGACGTCCCATAAAACATTATAATGATCTAGAAGATTATGATACCAACATCAATGTGTGTAAAAGTGTTGCAGCTCTAGACAACGTTTATCATCGGATGTATTGCTTCAACCAAATATTAGCTTCTGTCCATAACACACCCTCCAATTATGTAACGACAACTCAATAGGCGTATATTGCTGAAAAGTTGGAAGACATTAGAAGAATTATTATCGAAGGTGCCAGCTTGTTGAAGTTTAAGGCTTTAGTCATTGAGTTTATGCCACAGAATGAGATACATGAAAAGATTACCTTCAAAATAGTTGAGAGAAATAATATAATAAGAGATGTGACGTATGCACTTCATTATCTTAACAATGAGTGTTAAATATACATGATCATAGGGATATTAAACAACAAAACATTCTTCTTATAGGCTTAAGTCATCTGCGGCGTCTTAAAGTTGTCCACATAATTCACTTAGACACCTGAAATAGGACTTATACCTGTTGAACACCCAAATTATTCAACACATGTGCCTATTAAACACAAAACGCTGATGTGGCAAAACAAGTGTACCTCACCTATTATTAGGTGCGTGAATAGATTCAAATAACATTTTAGTTTATTTGTTTTTAAAAAATTGTACTTTTTTTTGTTTTATCAAACACTTGGCATTAAGATTACTAAAAAATTGTTTAAAACTAATTTTTTTTGACAAAGAAAATAAATTGACTCCACTTCCAGCCATAGTCTTCTTCGCCCAAACTTTCTGCAATTTTTTATCTTTGTTATTTCATTTCTTTTCATATATATATATATATATATATATATATAT
>NC_028640.1:30262902-30264747 GCF_001406875.1 Solanum pennellii
TATATATATATATATATATACTTATTGATAAAAAAAGTTTGTTGGCCTCCGTCCATCTCTATTTTTGGCACTCTAAGCAGACATTACCGTCAAATTAAAATGTAAACTAATAAGTTTATAGTTACAAAATGATATCATAAATTCCATAGAATTAATTTGAATATTTTTGATTTCTCTTCGCTAATAATTTCAAAATGATTCATGTCGATTTATTTTTGACAAGCATTTCAAAAATTACTTTGCTATTCACACAAATTGTAGGAGTAATAATAATAATAAAAAATAGGTGGTCCGCCGGAGGAATCGAGAGCGGTGAGTGGCGAGAAGAAGAACGACAAGGGTTTCAGTAGGTGGGATTAGATTAATTAGGGCTGGAAATTATTTTATCTTTCAAAATTAAAAGTTCATTTCTTATGGTTAGATTGAGTTATTGACCACGTGTCACAATGTTATTAGTAAATTTATCAAAGTACAGCGTGTGAGTTACATGCATAATGGTTTTTATGTTGATTATCACTTTCTGTTCAATAGACACACATTTGTTAATATTAAAGTGTCTAATAGTTACTAAGTCTGGTTGAGGTGTCTAAATGAATAATGAGGACAACTTTAAGGGCCACAGATGACTTTGGCCTTTCTTATAAGAATCTGAAAAATCATTTTCGGTGAATTTTTTGGTGAAACTCGTTACAGAATTCAGTAATGTGTCATAAGTATGGTAAGGATCACTAAGTGCATACGCCACATCAATAATTATATTCATTGCCTATTAAACTATTGTCAAGCTACTCTTCTCATGTAAATCCTTCTCTGGTATGAACTTAAAGACTTAAGCCTTAAAGTTCAACTAGTTTGTACCTTTGATGATAAATCTTCTGATTCTATCAAACTTTTCATCAATATACGCCTGCTGACCAGCCGTTACATAATTGGAGGGATTCTTTTGTACACAATCTAATGTTTGGTGGAAGCAATACATGGGATAATCAAGTGATTCTAGAAGCACAAAATTTTAGTACACATTGATGTTGATATCATACTTGTATAGATCCTGATACTATTTTGAAGGACGTCGTACCAGAAAAAACATTAGCTTGCTCTCGATCAAGACTGGAAAGCTTATAATATGGCTTTCTGGATTTAAAACAAAGTATTCCAAAGTATAGGAAACCCTCCAACTGCTGTTTGCTCTATCACAAATGCCAAAAACTAGTACTTTCTGAAAATGCATACAAGGTTGAGTAAACATTGCGCCCTCTTTATACATATATCCCTACTACTTATATCCCTTCCAGTCAAAAAATTTCCGTAGCTGAGAATATGATTATCAATAAGCTCTTCAGGTTCAGTGAGTATACCCTCTTGTCACGACTCAAAACGGGTCGCGAGTGGCACCCACACTTATCCTCCTATGTGAGCGAACCAACCAATCTAAACCCCAACATTTCAACCATAATAAAACAGAATATAATGCGGAAGACTTAAAACTCATTAACGGAATCAATTAATAACTTCTAAAATTTAATACTTATCATCCCCAAAAACTGGAAGTCATCACCACAAGAACATCTATCCTCAAATTACTAAATCTAAGAATATCTAGGAAGCTAAAATAAATAAATAGCTCGTCCATGCCGGAACTTGAAGGCATCAAGACATGAAGAAGAAGATCCAGTCCAAGCTAGAAGCATTAGCTCACCCTGAGATCTGACGTGATGAAGATTGGCTAGAGTTGCGGTTGAGTTGAAGAAGATGGCACATTTGCTGCACTCCACAATTAACAAAGAAAAACTAATACAAGTAGGGGTCAGTACAAGGCACAAGTACTGAGTAGATATCATCGGC
>NC_028640.1:30265046-30265157 GCF_001406875.1 Solanum pennellii
TACTATCCTGGTGTCGGAACGTTGACACCCGATCCATCTACTATCCTGGTGTCGGAACGTGACACTCCGATCCATCTACTATCCTAGTGTCGGAATGTGACACCCGATCCA
>NC_028640.1:30266705-30271492 GCF_001406875.1 Solanum pennellii
CAACGAATAATGTAGTTTCCATCCCCATGGTATCTTTTCAACATAGACACATGAAATACCGGGTCACTCCTGAGAGTCTTGGAGGTAAGGCTAATTCATACGCTACCTCCCCTACTCGCTTAAGTACTTCAAATGGTCCAATATACCTTGGGCTTAGCTTACCTCTTTTACCAAACCGCATCACACCCTTCATGGGTGAAACCTTCAGCAAAACTTGTTCACCCTCCATGAACTCCAAGTCCCTAACCTTCCGATCTGCATATTCCTTTTGCCTACTTTGCGCCGCTAAAAGCTTTTCTTGAATGAATTTCACTTTCTCTAATAATTCGCTCAGAAGATCAGTACCCCAGGGCCTCACCTCGAATGCATCAAACCAACCAATGGGAGACCTACATCTCCTCCCATACAATGCTTCGAATGGGGCCATATCAATACTTGAGTGGTAGCTATTATTGTATGAGAACTCTGCTAAGGGTAAGAAGTTATCCCAATGACCACCAAATTCTATCACACATGCAGGAAGCATATCTTCCAACACCTGAATTGTTTGCTCAGACTGACCATCGGTCTGAGGGTGAAATGCAGTACTAAGGTCCAACCTAGTACCTAATTCAGCATGCAATGTTCTCCAAACTTAGAGGTAAACTGCGTACCTCTATCTGATATGATGGAAAGTGGAACTCCATGTAATCGAACAATTTCTGAGATGTAGAGTCTGGCTAACTTCTCTGCATTGTAAGTTACCTTAACCGGAATGAAGTGAGCAAACTTAGTTAATCTGTCCACAATTACCCAAATAGAATCAAACTTGCCCAATGTCTTTGGAAGACCAACCATGAATTCCATTGCAATTCTCTCCCACTTCCATTCAGGAATGGGCATTCTCTGAAGTGTTCCTCCAGGCCTCTGGTGTTCATACTTTACTTGCTGACAATTCGGACATTGGGCGACAAATCGACAATTTCCCGCTTCATCCTACTCCACCAAAAATGTTGCTTTAGGTCACGATACATCTTGGTTGCACCAGGATGTATAGAATATCCTGAACTATGAGCCTCTGTAAGAATAGTGTGAATCAAATCATCGACGCAGGGTACACATACCCTTCCCTTAATTCTCAAAACACCTTCCTCATCGAGTTTTGCTTCCTTAGCCTCTCCTCGCAACACCTTATCTCGGATCCGAATCAGTTTCTCATCAGTAAACTGCTTTCCCTTAATCTTGTCAAGAAAGGAAGATCTTGACTCCACACAGGCCAAAAATCCTCCCATGTCATTTACTTCTAACCTCATAAAGTCATTAGCTAGAGTCTGAACCTCTCTAGCCAATGGGCGTCTAGAAACCTGCAAGTGAGCTAGACTTCCCATGCTTCCTGCCTTTCTACTTAAAGCATCTGCCACAACATTAGCTTTTCCCGGATGATACAGGATAGTGATATCGTAGTCCTTCAGTAGTTCCATCCATCGCCTCTATCTCAAATTCAAATCTTTCTGAGTAAAGACATACTGTAGGCTACGATGATCCGTATAGACTTCACACTTCACCCCATATAGATAGTGCCTCCATTGCTTTAATGCAAACACTACCGCAGCCAACTCCAAATCGTGGGGTGGATAATTACGTTCATGCACCTTTAATTGCCTCGAAGCATAAGCAATTACATTCTTCTCTTGCATTAGCACTGCACCCCAACCCGAATAGGATGCATCTCAATAGACAATGAAATTCTTACCTTCCATTGGCAAGGTAAGGATAGGTGCGGTAGTCAGCAAGGTCTTGAGTTTCTGAAAGCTTTCCTCACATTCATCCGACCATACAAATGGAACATTCTGCTTAGTCAAGTTCGTCAATTGGGAAGCAATAGAAGAGAATCCCTTGACAAATCGACGGTAGTAGCTGGCTAAACCAACAAAGCTTCTTATTTCTGACACATTAGTAGGTCTTACCCAATTCTTCACTACTTCGATCTTAGAAGGATCCACCATCACTCCATCCTTAGAAACCACGTGCCCCAAGAAGGACACTGAATCTAGCCAAAACTCACACTTGGAGAATTTGGCATAAAGCTTTTTCTCCCTCAACATTTCCAACACAATTCTCAAATGCTCCTCATGTTCCTTCTTACTCTTGGAGTATATCAGTATATCATCAATAAATACGATCACAAAGAGATCCAGATATGGCTTAAAAATCCCGTTCATCAAGCTCATGAAAGCAGCAGGGGCATTCGTTAGTCCAAAGGACATTACCAAGAATTCATAATGCCCATACCTGGTTCGAAAAGCAGTCTTTGGCACATCTGCTGCCCGTATTTTCAATTGATGATAACCAGACCTCAAGTCAATCTTAGAGAAGACACAAGCACCTTGTAACTGATCGAACAAATCATCAATGCGAGGAAGAGGATACCTGTTCTTAACAGTTACTTTATTTAGTTGCCGGTAATCTATGCACATCCGAAGACTCCCATCTTTCTTCTTCACAAACAAAACAGGAGCACCCCAAGGGGATGCACTCGGTCTAATAAAGCCTTTCCCTAACAATTCTTGAAGTTGGGCTTTTAACTCCCTTAACTCTGCTGGAGCCATTCTATAAGGGGGTATGGAAATGGGACGAGTACCCGGCTCCAAATCAATGCAAAAGTCAATATCCCTGTCCGGTGGCATACCAGGAAGGTCTGCAGGGAACACATCCAGAAACTCACGAACTACCGAAACCGACTCAATCGAAGGTACTTGGGTAGTATCATCCCTGAGGTGTGCCAAGAACGCTAAACACCCTTTACTAACCATTTTCTTAGCACGAAGAAAGGAGATGATACGAACTGGAGTGGAAGTGTAGTCACCCTCCCACACTAACGGATCTGTCCCAGGCTTGGCCAACGTTACAGTTTTAGCATTACAATCTAAGATTGCAAAATTTGGAGAAAGCCAAGTCATACCCAGAATTACATCGAAATCAACCATTTCTAAGATAACCAAGTCTACATGAGTATTGCTCCCCATAAAAGTCACCAGACAAGACCTATAAACCTTTTCGACTATCACAGACTCACCCACCGGAGTAGAAACACGAATAGGCATGTCAAGCAATTCACAATGTAAATTAAGACCAGTAGCAAATGAGGAAGATACATATGAAAATGTGGAGCCAGGATCAAATAATACAGAAGCCATGCAATCACAAACCAAAAGATTACCTGTGATAACAGCATCTGATGTCTCCGCTTCAGACCGCCCAGGGAAAGCGTAACAATGGGCCCTATCACCTGTCTGCCCGTTGCCCCTACCATGTGGTGTTGTAGTAGCTCCAGTTTGTCCGTCACCCCGGCCGTTTTGGTGACCACCATTACCTCGGCCACCACGTCCTCCAGAATAACGGCCTCTACCATGACCACCTCTACCTCTAGCTATTGGGGGTCTATAACTCTGTTTTGGACAATTCCTCCTAATATGTCCAGTCTCCCCACATCCATAACATTCTCTGGGGTCTAGCATAGGTCTCTGTGAGAATGACGAGGTCTGGGAATAACCTCCAACCTCAGAGAAATGTTGACCGGTCTGAGGTGGACCCCCAACTACAGTCTGTAGTGAAGACTGAATTGGTCGGACTGAGTAACCTCCTGAACCCTGTCCTCTAGAGTAAGAACCATTAAACTCACCTCCCTTTCGAAACCTTTTAGATGTCGATGCCATGGTGAAGTCGTCTGGCTTCACTCCCTCCACCTCTATCACGAAGTCTACCACTTCCTGGAAGGATTTCGCTGTAGCCGCTACCTGTAAGGCTGAAATCCGCAAATCTGACCTCAACCCTTTCACAAAACGGCGAATCCGCTCTTGTGAACTGAAGCAAAGCTGGGTGGCATACCTAGATAATGCACGAAACTTAGCCTCATACGCAGTGACCGTCATTCTGCCTTGCTCTAGGCTCAAGAACTCATCTCTCCTCCTATCCCTCAAGGTCCGGGGGATATACTTCTCCATAAACAAGCTAGAGAATGACGCCCAAGTCATAGGTGGTGCCTGTGCGGGTTGACACTCAACATGTGACCGCCACCACATTTTGGCGTTTCCTTGAAACTGATAAGTCACAAACTCAACACCAAACCGTTCTACTATACCCATCTTATGTAGTAACTCATGACAATCAACCAGAAAATCGTAGGCATCCTCAGATTCAGCACCCTTGAAGACTGGAGGTTTCAATTTCAAGAACTTACTGAAAAGTTCATGCTGATCGCTTGTCATTATAGGCCCTGTAGTCAAACGAGGAAATGTGCCTATTTCCAATGAAGCATCCATGCGGGGAGACACAGCAGCTGCCTGTTGTACTTTCGGAATCTGAGGTGCTGGTGCAGAAAACACTGGAGGTGTCTGGCCTTGATCAGTTAACCCGCTAAGATAAACAAGAACCTGATTAATCATCTCTGGGGTAGGTTGGGGTGGTAATTCCTCATTCTGCACTTGCTCATTTTCCCCTTCCTCACCCTCTCTTACTACTTCCTCAGTCGGTGAAGGAGTCACCGCCCTAGTACTAGATGGGCCAGGTTCTTTTCCTCTTCCTCTAGAGGACGTCCTCCCGCGACCTCTACTACGGCCTCTTGCCACTGCTCCTCTTCGAGCTACAGCCCCAGTGGCTGGCTCAGACGCATCTTGTCTTGCCGGTGTTGGTGATGGCGCAGCCGTTGCTCTAATTCTAACCATCTGCGAAATAGAGTGAAGATGGTCAGATACCAATTTGTATCACCTAGATACCAAATGTATCCAACTAATAGCACGAAAGAAAGC
>NC_028640.1:30272859-30283384 GCF_001406875.1 Solanum pennellii
ACATATCATTCGCTATTAAGAGTTTACTATGAAATAGCATAAACCATAACCTACCTCCACGGAAGAATCGTTATCAATCAATCTACTTCCCAAGCCTTTTTGTTTCCCTCTTCGTTCTCCCTTCTCTCGTTCATTTCTCCCTCTCTCTCTGTTCTTTCTATTTTTCTTATTCAAACCCTTTTTCTTTTACCCTAATTATCATATAATTAAGTATAAAAGATGATAAAAGTAACCCACTTTTTATTTCAGGGTTATCTCCTTTAACCCCAAGTAATTGAATTATTAACATTAATCCACTAACTTTATAATTATAAGCATGAATAGTCCAAAACGCCCCATTTAAAAACTTTAGCAGAATTTCGACCCAGTTAGGGTTACGCAGCCTGTGACGGTCCATCATGACTGTGACGGTCCGTCCTGCAGGTCCGTCACAAAGTTCAGAGAGTTAATTCTGAGAAATGATTTGTGACGGTCCGTCGTGCCAACGACGGTCCGTCCTGCCATTCCGTCGTGAAGT
The DNA here is from genome assembly GCF_001406875.1 of Solanum pennellii. Classification (NCBI taxonomy): domain Eukaryota; kingdom Viridiplantae; phylum Streptophyta; class Magnoliopsida; order Solanales; family Solanaceae; genus Solanum; species Solanum pennellii. The sequence continues at coordinate 30,273,377 of NC_028640.1, forward strand.
TCAGAGAGTCGATCTCAGTACCCAAATTTTCAGAATCTAAGTGTTTTGGAACGAGACCCCCTCAACGGTCCGTCGTGCCCATGACGGTCCATCGTGGGATCCGTCGACCCTGACAGTTATTACCAGAATAAACTCTACTGCTCCAAATGACTAAACAGGTCGTTACGCCTCTTCTATCTTTTTATCAAATGGTAGAACACTACTCTCACTTCTGAGAAAATCGGGAGAACCATGATAATAAATAGGTGGACTAGCGTAAGGTAAGGATATGAAACTATGGGTTCTAAGTTGGATTTCACTCCACAAGTCAGATCGTTCTATTGAAAGTAAGTAAAATTTGTAAAACAAGTTTGAATTTTCAACGATGTTACTTATTTTTACAAATTTTTATTGATCTAAATTAGGGTAATCATTCAGTAGGCCTATTTTTTCTAACTCAATTATGGGTGTATTCAAATAATTAATCCATTAATGCTCTCATGCAAAGGGATTAAAAATATAGTAGGACCTAATTCTCTCATATTCAACGAGAATCACACAATTACATTAGCCAAAAATCTCTACGCCAAAATATTACATCATCACAAATTGAGTGATAGGGTTAAAGGATATTCTTACGAATTGTGTTATTTATCTCCAATCATGTACTTAATAGATGAGTTGTACACAAGTGACTTTTCTTGTAGGAACAACATTCTGGAAAATTCATGATGAGATATCCTACCTTTGAAATTCCTGGATAGATGTTTATAGTGAACAACGAACATCAAGGGCCAGCGGGATTTGATCTTCATAGCTATATCATTTGGAAATTTTACACTAGTTGATAGACCAATATGTTCCTCTACTCTATTGTCGCTTCTAATTCCCTTAATTCTTCTTTTCTCTTTTTCGAGTTTATTATGGAAGACAAAAACGTTTTGGCATAAAATAAGTTAATATTAAATAGTATAACACTTTAATAGGAAAATCTCCGAAGTGATTCAGTAGATTCACTTGAATAATCAATGAACTAGATATATGAACCTATAATAAATTAATCTCATGGAGAGTACAACGCAACAAATGATATATATCGTTCAAATAGTGTATTTATATAAGAAACTGGAACAAAAGGATTAGGAAGAAATAAAAACAATATAAATTAAACTAAATGACAATCCTCTCTATTATGAATAAGGATTAAGAAAGAAAATCAATCATATATATGTAAACAAAAACCTTACTCCCTCCTATGTGGCCTCACCACAAACCATAATTCCCTTTTAAATTTATTTATTTCAAAAACTAGCTTTGTTCTTTCATTAAAGGTTGTGACTTTTATGAATAATTGCGACTTTAATGAAGCGTTGTGACTTTTATGAAAAATTGTGATTTTTATAAAGAGTTAAGACTTTTATGTAGAGTTACGACTTTTATGAAAAGTTGTGACTCGAATGAAGAGTTGTGACTTTTATGAAAAGTTGTTGACTTTTATTAAAGGTTGTGAACTTTCTCAAGGGTTGCAACATTTCCAAACAATTAAAATATTTCTGATAAGGCACAATAAACATTTGTGCTCGCTACCTTTTTTTGTCAATAAATAGAGGATTTCCTCTGATATTAAAAAAACGAAAAAATGTAAACCTCTTCTTCTTCTTCTTCTTCTTCTTCTTCTTCTTCTTCTTCTTCTTCTTCTTCTTCTTCTTCTTCTTCTTCTTCTTCACAATAAAATATTTGTGTACTTTGTTCCTGTTGTGTGACTTACTTACACCATTGCTTATGTTGCATATCTTCGTATGTATTTTATAGTCATTAATTTATGCTTCCTTTATTAAGGATAAATGAATAGATGAAAAAAATTAATTTTCTTTTACATTATTAATGCTTGTTACCACGTAATCTTGTCTGTAAGATAATATATATCTTTTTTAATGACTCATAGTTTTTAAAATATTATTTATAAATTATGTGATATTAAATTCTTGAGCAAAGCGCAGGTAATTTTACTAGTACAATAATTAAGAAACAAATGACAATATCTACAATTATAAATGAAGATAAAGAAATAAATCAATAAAAACAATGAAAATATATGACAATCTTTGCCCGTCACGTCCCGAGGGTACTTTAGACGAAAATAGAGGAAATAGGATCACGAGTGGCTCAAGTTAAACATGAGCTTGCATATCATATGGATACTAAAATATTACTAAATAAATATAACAGGCAAAAGCTTAAAACGTGATATAAATGTGAGTAATACCCAATACTGATCGAAATATTTAAAAGACTATATGTTTAACAAAAAGTGGAGGATTAAACTCAAAACTAAAACAAATCTAATACTTTTCCGGAAAAGCCTCTAAGTAACTAAAGTTATTAGAACATGCCCAATCAAAGTCTAGCAAAAAACTAAAAACTGAATAAAAAGACTTATGTTTAAAGAAGGTCCATTGTCCTCGAAGTATGATGACTCACCATTGAAGTTGTTGAATTGGAGATCGTGAACCAATCAACGTGTGATTGGATACTGAGCACTTGAGCCTACATCATGACAGGATGTCTGTGTAGGACGTGTTAGTACGTTGAATGTAGTGAGAATGTATGATACAAAGTATAGCTAAATAAAATACATAATTGGACAAGAATACTTAGGGATAATATAATTGAAATTGAATTTAAATACTGAAATAAATTGAAGGCTATGCTAAATGCAATGACCAAGTATTAGTCATGAACATGACATACTCATAATGAATGTTGAAATATAACTGAAGATCTGGTCAAATGCACTGAAGTCAGACTATGGCAGCTACTATTAGCCGACATAAAACCACATGATCTAAATCTGTTGTCTGATGTATACGCACCATCGAGAGGACCCAATATAACTTTATTGTGGTATAAAGGTATGAATGACATGATCACTAAAGCTAATATACATAGGGTACTGATAAAATTACGGGGGCTCGTAATTCTGGACTATGAGGGTGACTGACCCTAGTCAACTCGGTATTAAGCCTACTTCCAACTAGAATGTTTACAGTACAACATATCTGAAATAAACTAGACAACTCAAGATTCAGACATTCCAACTGAAAATGCAACATTATGTACTAATAATGAAATATTTTCAAAGTGATGCATGTATATCTATATAAGTGACCTGCCATGTGTATTTCATGAACTAAACATATCGACAAAACTAGGGTTCTCAATTTGATGCAAGGATTAAAAAACATGGTTTTGAAAACGTAATATGTTTATAAGGATTACTATAGAAGCTAAATCACAATAATTATCTAAAGTTCTAGTAACCCTAAGTCTAAACTTGATAGAGAATTAAGAATCTGACTTACTCCTAGGGAGCTAATAGGAGAAAGGAACCAAGTAGTGAAATTCCATATACCATGTGACGAAATTTATGGGGAAATACGTCAATAAAGGGTCTCAAACTTTTATGAACACTATTGGCAGTTCTTGGGAGTTTTGGATGACTTTTCCACTTCATTTAGCTCCATGTTAAGACGATTTAGGTGAATTAGGGTTTTAGGTAAGTCTGTATGTGTTATAAGGCTTAGACAAATTAAAATGATCTAATTTAGGCATAAAACTATAAATTATAAGTTCCAAAAAATGGGAAAAGGACCTAAGTTACTTTAACTTAAATGGTGTTGAAGGCCACCACCGGAGGGACCTATCGGCAAATGGTAAAATTACCGATCGAGGTGTGGTTGTCGGTCATGTCTTTCTAACCTAGCTCCACTAAAATGAGCATAACTTTTTACTCGGCGATAGACTTTTCATAATTAATTGGTTTATGATAGACGATTCAATTTTCTATGATACGGTAGGTTAGGGGCCACCTAATTCCTTTTGTGCTAAATGTTCTGACCATTTGAAATTTACACAAAAACAATTTCCCTCTAACTACTTTCTAACCCTCACCGACGGTTCGTAGGTCCAACCACAGAACGTACTAGCAATTGTGACTGGTATCATTGACCATAAATATTTGGTTCTCAATGATGGACCCCCTACAAACAATAGACCGTCGATGGATTCTGTGTTTCTTGCACTAACAATTGTGACTGGGATCATTGACCATATATATTTGGTCCTCAAATATGGACCCCCTACAGACAACAGACTGTCGATGGACTCTATCGTTCTTGCACTAAGTATGAAAGCTCCATTTTTCTATTCTCTCTAATCAGAGGTGTTACAATATCTTCCAAGTGAGAATATTCGTTCTCGAATGAAGTTTAAACAAGGTGGTTATGGACGGAAAAAGCTACAATTCCTAGCACTAAGTACAAAAAATCGATATCTAACTAAACTGAGATCCAATGAGATTTAAATATACTTAAATTGCAAGAACAACTTATGGAACAAGGTATTAAGATTGAATTTATGCAAATTGTATACTGAGCTCCCAGAGATGAAACTATACTCTCAAGAAGAAATTTTATGCCCCGAGGCTACCTTTTGTACGCCGACATGAGACATATTATCACAATTACCCCAAGCTAACCCTGATGACATATGATAAGAATTCTTAAATAAACTTAATTAAAGAAACATTGGGCAAAATCTAAATCATCACGCATAGTGAAATGTTGTAGAATACCCATTTACCATTAGAATAAATGAATACTGAGAGTCCGAATACAAATGAGAATTAAAACTCTGAGACTAAAGCTGAATCTTAATATGTATGAAATAAAGCCTTTACTTACTAGAAATGCTAGGACATGCCTCAACTAAGTCTAGAAAACTAAAATTAAAGCTAAAAGCAAGAAATATAATCATGTCACTACTCCTCGAAGAATAAGTATTCACCACTGATTTTTCTGAAGTGATAATCTAGAAACGATCTATATATGTGTGATATGACTTCTGAGGACCTCAACATACATCACACGAAGATATAATGCAGAGTATGTGTCAGTACTTCAAAGGTATCGAGCATGCATGATAGAGTAAAGATGAAAAATAATATAAGTGAACAAGTAATAAAGAAATAATATGAGTAGAACATGATAAGCATACTAAAAATAATAAACTTGACTAATGTTAATGCAATGATCAAGTTTTAACATACTGTAATTCAAAACTGAACTATGTTGATAACATGGCAAATGATCTAACTGAAGTGTGAGACATACTAATAACTGATATAAAACAACATGATCTAAATGTAGAGTTTGATATATACGCCCTATAGAGAGGACCCAATATACCCTGCCACATGTATATAGATATGCTGGCGTTATCACTAAAATTGTGCCCACAGAGGGGAGTTACAACCTACGGGGCACGTAGTTTTGGGACTTAGGGGTGACTAATCCTAGTTAACTCATTATTAAGTTTCTCCCGAACAATTAAGTAATTAAATGATAACGACTAAAATTTTGTGATACTAGAAAGTTCAAAGTATCAACTAGAAAACTAAGAATATGACATTAATATACTGATAATAATGCATTCGAAAATTGATGCATGTTACTATACATAACCGAATTTACTGACCTAGCATCTGTATTTCATGAACTAAAAGTATTGCATAGCTAGGGTTCTGATTATACGAATGAATCTTTGCAAAAGCAATACAACAACATTATAATATGCTTTGGATCGTTCTAACTGGTAAAACCCAATAATTTATATCATTCAAGTAACCTTAGGCCTAGAAAACATGAAGGGAATCATGATTCCGACATAAATCTAGGAACCTAATAGGTTAAAGGAACCACTAGTAAAATTCCACATACAACGTAAAGAATTTCGCATTGAAAGTTTTTGGTCTTGGGATGAAACTGTTGAAGACTCAATGCATTCTTGTGATGGGTTTGGTTACCTCTCTCTCCCCTTTATGCTCTAATTTTCTATGATTTGGTTAATGATCTAACTTAGGTAGGTTCAAGTTATATTTCTAGGATAAAACTAACAATAACTATGTATTTTAGGGGTTAAAAGACAGACTTAGAGGTCCAACGCATAAGGAAAAGAGCAAAAGACGCCTGACTTAACAAATATCAGGATCACCAATGGACCGTCGATTCACTCATGGTCCATGTTGGACAGCCGTTAGTCCCGATTAGAGAATGGAATTTTGAGGGTCTAATCCACGGTGTGTGACCTGATAAATAGTCGTCTAAGAGGAAGGTGATCATCCCAAATATCCTTGAAACGGATCACAGAAGCTCTCAACATGTCTTATAAGGTCTGAATGGTACGATATGCCTACTGAACTGTCTGCAAACTAAATGTTATGCTAATATTTACCTAAGTACCAAGACCTTTCTAAAACAATTTCTAGAAAAGAAAGGTAAACTGAGCACCTCTATTTGATATGATAGACAAAGGAACCCCATGAAACCTGACAATCTCATTAATGTAATACTTCTTGTACTCCTCCGTCGAATCTGTAGTCTTGACAACCAAAAAGTATGTAGACTTAATAATTGTGTCAACAATCACCTAAATTGAGTCATGTTGTGTGCCACTACGAGGTAATCTTGTGATGAAATCTAAGTTGATCACTTCCCACTTCCATGTAGGAATGTTGATCTCTTAAGTCATAACACTTGGTTTATGTTTTTCTACCTTCACTTGCTGATAGTGAGGGAACTTAGCCACAAAACTTGTTATATCAGTTTTCATACCATTCCACCAAAAGTCATCCCACAGATCACGTAACATCCTAGTGGTGCCTATATTAATAAAACGTTTGTTCTTATGAGCTTCTGCATGAATCTGATATCTCAACTCACCCACAATAGGAACATATAACTGACCTTGATAACGAAGAACACCATCTCCCCCTTTGGAGAAAACCTCAACTCCCTACTGATGGACTGCACCTTCTAGTTTAAGCAATGTCGGATCATTGTCTTGAATTTCCTTTACATCCACTACAAATGCAGATTATAACCCATTATGAATGTTTACAAGACCATGTAATATTCTCATAAGATGAACTCCAAAGGGAGCAAGTCTGTTAGTATATTTCGCTAGATCCTTTATTTCTTCCTCGACATGTGCCACACTATCCATTGATAGTCTCTTCAAGCATATTCTACTAACTTGGCCTAGAAAGGATGGTACTACACTTTTATCATAGTCTTTGAGGAGCTTAAGGCGCCTTCTCTAGTTAAACTCTTTCTGGGTGAACACATATCGAAGGCTCCTATAGTCTGTGAAAAAATCTATGTGAACACCATACAAGTAATGTCTCCAATTATTTTGTGAAAACACTATTGCTGCAAGCTCTAGGTCATATGTTGGCTAGTTATTCTCATGTACCTTAAGATATCTAGAAGCATATGTTATAACCTTACCTCCTTGAATTAACATACAACCTACGCTGTCAATGAATGTGTCACCATAGATAAATAATTGTCTAAACCCTATGGAAGTGTCAATACAAAAGCTATAGTCAACCTACTTTTAACTTCAACAAATATTATCTCATGATCATCTGACCATTGACCCTTAACCTTTTTTGAGTCAACTTAGTGAATTGATAGGCTATGGATGAAATTCCTTCCACGAACCTTTTGTAATACAAACCAACGATAGAAACTTGTGATATCTGTAGGAGAGGTATATATGGGCCATTATTTCACTGAATATATGTTCTTTATAATTTCTTGGATCCCTTCAATAGAAACAATATGCATAAGGAAAGCGACGGGTTGCAACCAAAACACACATTTGCTAAACGTAGTGAATAACAATCCATCTTTGAGAGTTCGCAGAACAACGCTCATATGATTCGCATGATCTTCTTCATTCCTAGAGTAAATAAGGATATATCAATAAAGACGATAGTGAACAAGTCCAAATATTGCTTGACCACTTTGTTCATCAAGTCCATGAAAACAGCAAGAGAATTACTTAATCGAAATGACATACGTCAAATTCATAATAATGGTACTGAGTTTTAAAGGTTTTCTTCGAAATATCACTAATTTTGACACTGAATTGGTTCTAATTAACTAGATTAGAGGTCTATCATTGAGAAATGACGAGCACCCTGATGTTGGTCAAACAAGTCAGCAGTTATTAGGAAACTAAAAACGAACTGTCCTAGTTCTATAATTGACTAAGTCATAGAAGGAATGTAACTAATTGATGTATAGCATGATATCCAAGTCTACAATTTCTAGTTCTCCAATACCTGCTGAGGTTACTTTCTGGCAAACTGTGATAGGGCATTCTATGTATACCCTTCTAGATATTAGTGGATCACAAACTAGAGTAGATATTGAGAAGGGTTCTGAGAGAGTTTCTACAATAACAATTATTTTGACTACTACATAATGAGTTATTAATGAAAGAGTAGCATTTATATATCACAATGCAAAAACATTTAGGCCAAAGACTCATAACATACCAGTGACAATATCAGGAGAATCTTTGGGATCCGTGATGGAGAGCTGATGAGTCTTAAAATCGAACTCATTTGGGGCTACATTTTAATAGAAATAGTTTACTCTAATGCTAGTTTTATCTCAATTTCTGATGAAAATGATCAACTTTTAGGTATTTCAACATTCAAGTAAGGCATGGACACTATGGAGCGAAAAGAACGAAAAAGGCTGAAAAGAACAAAAAAAACATAATTTTGATAATTTCCAAGTAAACTTGGCACATCTCCAAAGGGACATACAATGTCCTTTGTTCCAGCACGCTCAGCCCTAAAGGAAGAGTATCAATTCGGTGGATAAAAGAGCAGTCGGCACGCTGCTAAATAGTTCCGTACAACAGTACCATATACCCCAATGGTGTAGGACATGAAGATGTTGCGAGAAAGAACAAAAAGGACATGAACTAGAAGATGGACGAGTGGCCTAGTCATTTGGTGACCTCGGCTAACATTGTTGAACGATCCATCGCAGAAGAAAATGTAAAACTAAGCATACTAATTTTATTTGTGAATTAGAGAGTCTGAACATTATTCTAGTTTGTAGAGTTTCATATTTTCTGTCAAGTTTGAAGAAGTTTTTTTGAAGACTTCTACAAGGAAGAATTTCATCTTCCCCGGATGGGAAGTGGGTCTTCTTAATACTTCTTCCTTCTCATAAATCAAAACTGGTATTTTTATACCCATTTGATTTTAAATTAATTAAAAGTATAATTTCTTATTTCTTGATGTGTGGCTAAAACCCCATTCTTAGTGTGTGATTTAGCAAATATGAGTTAATGTTTTTTTGGGTCTTTCTTGTTGATACCTTAGTTATAATTTAACGATGATTTCATCTAGTGGTTGTTTTTTAATCTACTTGATTTGCGGTTTAAATATAAGTTCACCCATTTGTTTTCTGCTTGCTCGAGAGAGAGGTCACAAAACCAAGACAACTAGATTGATGTACTAAGGATTAAGTCGACATGAGGTTCAACTTGAAAGGGTGAACCCAAGTCCCATATCCTAATGCTCGGATTGAGAGAGTGAGTGGGGTAAGGAGTAGGATGGACTTTATACGAAAAATGATATATGAGATGATATCATTTGAAATGGGGTATGTTTCTTGAGCGAGAACTATTTCCATTAAAGCTTATCCTAGTCACTATTTTTTGAAAAGGTTATATTAAAAAATGTAACCAATAATCTATATTAACTTTTATTGCGATCACATCCCAAAAATTCCCCCTCATACTTTATATTTCCTTTAATTTCTACTATTATTACTACTTGTAACAAACCCCATATTTGATATTTCACAAATCTCTAATTAGCAACATATTCTCGAAACCTCTTCCCTAGGACAAAACCAAAACACTCGATGAGGTTATTATATTATTGATTGTCACATACGGGTTTACCCCCTAGACGTAACCGGCATCGTAGTCCTCTTTGAGGACTAAGAGTATCCATTTAGTTTACATCATTACATTCGTAGGTTAAATATAGCGGAAAATTTAGATCTTTTCATTACTTCTACTTAAGGATTTACATAGACCTCTACATACACATTATAAATATATATATATATATATATATATATATATATATATATA
>NC_028640.1:30284408-30285416 GCF_001406875.1 Solanum pennellii
ATATATATATATATATATTTATATCGAGTATACATAGACCCTTCGTAGAGGAAAATTACCTCATAACCATCTAATAAGAGTGTAAGATCATGTCCATAGTCCATACATAAAGTAAAAATGGCTCGCATGGGTTATACAATATTTAATACTAAATGGAATGAAAGAACCATAGAAGTTTTTATCTAAAATTATCACGACCCAAAACGGGTCGCGAGTGGCACCCACACTTATCCTACTATGTGAGCGAACCAACCAATCTAAACCCCAACATTTCAATCATAATAAAACAGAATATAATGCGGAAGACTTAAAACTCATTAACGGAATCAATTAATAACTTCTAAAATTTAATACTTATCATCCCCAAAATCTGGAAGTCATCACCACAAGAACATCTATCCTCAAAATTACTAAATCTAAGAATATCTAGGAAGCTAAAATAAATAAACAGCTAGTCCATGCCGGAACTTCAAGGCATCAAGACATGAAGAAGAAGATCCAGTCCAAGCTAGAAGCAATAGCTCACCCTGAGATCTGACGTGATGAAGACTGGCTAGAGTTGCGGTTGAGTTGAAGACGATGGCACGTTTGCTGCACTCCACAATTAACAAAGAAAACAAAGACAGGTAGGGTCAGTACAAGGCACAAGTACTGAGTAGATATCATCGGCCAACTCAAAATACAAAGCAATATATTTCAGATAATAACATAAAATCAACTAATATTCTTAACAGGTGACAACAACATTTACCATAACCCTTGGCCACAACGCCAAGCACATCTATGAGGACTGAAGCCTCCACACCATACTCATTTGGGAAACAGGTTCTTTAGATTGAGTATATTAACATATTTCAAGATTCATTCTCTTTACTATCCTGGTGTCGGAACGTGACCCCCGATCCATTACTATCCTGGTGTTGGAACGTGACACCCGATCCACTACTATCCTGGTGTTGGAACGTGACACTCTGATCCATCTACTATCCTGTTGTCGGAACGTGACAC
>NC_028640.1:30285656-30286384 GCF_001406875.1 Solanum pennellii
CCAATACATATCATTCGCTATTAAGAGTTTACTATGAAATAGCATAAACTATAACCTACCTCCACCGAAGAATTCGTGATCACGTAAGCTACTTCCAAAATCTTCGCTTTCCTCTTCGTTCTCTCTTCTCTCGCTCGTTCGTTTCTCCCTCTCTCTCTGTTCTTTCTATTTTTCTTATTCAAAAAACCCTTTTTTTTTACCCTAATTGTCATATAATTAAGTATAAAAGATGATAAAAATAACCCACTTTTTGTTTCAAGGTTATCTCCTTTAACCCCCAAGTAATTGAATTATTTATATTAACCCACTAACTTTATAATTATAAGCATTAATAGTCCAAAACGCCCCTTTAAAACTTTAGCAGAATTCCGACCCAGTCAGGGTTACGCAGCCTGTGACGGTCCGTCATGTCTGTGACGGTCCGTCCTGCAGGTCCGTCACAAAGTTCAGAGAGTTAATTCTGTGGAAAGATTTGCGACGGTCCGTCGTGCCAACGACGGTCCGTCCTGCCATTTCCGTCGTGAAGTTCAGAGAGTCGATCTCAGTACCCAAATTTTCAGAATCTAAGTGTTTTGGAACGAGACCCCCTCGACGGTCCGTCGTGCCCACGACGGTCCGTCGTGGTGTCCGTCGACCCTGATAGTTATTTACCAGAATAAACTCTACTGCTCAAAACGACTAAACAGGTCGTTACAATAGATATCAATTTACCCATCGTTCGTCCTCGA
>NC_028640.1:30289207-30290310 GCF_001406875.1 Solanum pennellii
CCTGGGGGCAAGGCTAATTCATAAGCTACCTCCCCCACGCGCTTCAGAACTTCAAATGGACCAATATATCTTTGACTAAGCTTACCTCGCTTACCAAACCGCATCACCCCTTTCATGGGTGAAACCTTCAGCAAGACTTGCTCACCCTCCATAAACTCCAAGTCTCTAACCTTTCGATCTGCATATTCTTTTTGCCTACTTTGCGCCGCTAAAAGCTTTCCTTGAATGAATTTCACTCTATCCAATGATTCCCTCAGAAGGTCAGTACCCCAAGGTCTAACATCAAATGCATCAAACCAACCAATGGGAGACCTACATCTCCTCCCATACAATGCTTCGAATGGGGCCATATCAATATTTGAGTGATAGCTATTATTGTATGAGAACTCTGCTAAGGGTAAGAAGTTATCCCAATGACCACCAAAGTCTATCACACATGCACGAAGCATATCCTCCAACACTTGAATCGTTCGCTCAGACTGATCATCGGTCTGAGGGTGAAATGCGGTACTAAGATCCAACCTAGTAACTAATTCAGCATGCAATGTTTTCCAAAACTTAGAAGTAAACTGCGTACCTCTATCTGATATGATGGAGAGTGGAACCCCATGCAATAGAACAACTTCCGAGATGTAAAGTTTGGCTAACTTCTCTGCATTGTAAGTCACCATGACCGGAATGAAGTGAGCAGACTTAGTTAACCTATTAACAATTACCCAAATGGAATCAAACTTACCCAATGTCTTTGGAAGACCAACCACGAAGTCCATTGCAATTCTCTCCCACTTGCATTCGTGAATGGGCATTCTCTGAAGTGTTCCTCCGGGCCTCTGGTGTTCATACTTTACCTGCTGACAATTCGGGCATTGGGCGACAAAATAAACAATATCACGCTTCATTCTACTTCACCATAAATGTTGCTTTAGGTCACGATACATCTTGGTTGCACCAGGATGTATAGAATATCCTGAACTATGCACCTCTGTAAGAATAGTGTGGATCAAATCAATCACGTGGGGTACACATACCCTTCCTTTAATTCTCAAAACACCTTCCTCATCAAGTTTTGCTTCTTTAGCCTCTCCTCGCAACACCTTATCTCG
>NC_028640.1:30295032-30448766 GCF_001406875.1 Solanum pennellii
TACTATCCTGGTGTCGGAACGTGACACCCGATCCCCTACTATCCTGGTTTCGGAACGTGACACTACGATCCATCTACTATCCTGGTGTCGAAACGTGACACCCGATCCATTACTATCCTGGTGTCGGAACGTGACACTCCGATCCCCTAATACTATATGTCGGTTCGTGACACCTGATCCATTAACCTCATTCTTTTAGTTCATAAAGTCTTCTTTTATGCCAAGACATCATCATTAACAAAGAGGTTTTAAGGTTTAAGATTCAACAGCCTCATCATGCTAATTCATTACAATTATATAATCACATCATGCATGCACACAATTAAGCATATAGGAGACTTTACAATACTACCCAATACATATCATTCGCTATTAAGAGTTTACTATGAAATAGCATAAACCATAACCTACCTCCACCGAAGAATCGTGATCAATCAATCTACTTCCCAAGCCTTTTTGTTTCCCTCTTCGTTCTCCCTTCTCTCGTTCGTTTCTCCCTCTCTCTCTGTTCTTTCTATTTTTCTTATTCAAACCCTTTTTCTTTTACCCTAATTGTCATATAATTAAGTATAAAAGATGATAAAAATAACCCACTATTTATTTCAAGGTTATCTCCTTTAACCCCCAAGTAATTGAATTATTAACATTAACCCACTAACTTTATAATTATAAGCATGAATAGTCCAAAACGCCCCTTTAAAAACTTTAGCAGAATTCCGACCCAGTCAGGGTTACGCAGCCTGTGACGGTCCGTCATGACTGTGACGGTCCGTCCTGCAGGTCCGTCACAAAGTTCAGAGAGTTAATTCTGAGGAAAGATTTGTGACGGTCCGTCGTGCCAACGACGTTCCGTCCTGCCATTCCGTCGTGAAGTTCAGAGAGTTGATCTCAGTACCCAAATTTTCAGAATCTAAGTGTTTTGGAACGAGACCCCCTCGACGGTCCGTCGTGCCCACGACGGTCCGTCGTGGTGTCCGTCGACCCTGACAGTTATTTACCAGAATAAACTCTACTGCTCAAAACGACTAAACAGGTCGTTACAAAAATGCAACTCTATAAGCTAGATAGTGGCATCGCCCTCAGAAAATGAGGACCTACCCTACTTGGATGATCTAGAGATCCAAGCCTTCTTCAAGTCGCCTTCAAATAACTTCAACAATCGGAACCTAAGATGTTGGGGAAAAAGAAGAAATGGGGTTAGTACGCCATTTATACTAAGATGAGACTACAAATACATATAAGATCAAGTCATGCTAAAAGGGACATTTTATTTAAACATGCTACTTTATTTTTTGAAAAGCCTTACGCATCATCATGGAAAACATACAACTCAAGAAGGCATACTCATCAAGTTAAAGCAAATAACATACTTGTTAACATACTTTAACCCATAATCTAATATATCCCGAGCATCAAGTAATTATATCACAAGCATGGACAAGAGATCATCATATCATAATAAAGCAAGACTACTACTCATGAATCCTCATAATGCCAACAAGAGTAATAACCAAGCAAAACCCCATAACTTTACTCGATCAAGTGACCCAACAAGAATCATGAATAATATTCAACTTAACATAAGATAACCTTTTAAGAATCTACAACATCATACTTTTAACAAAATAGACCAATTACATGTTCATAAAAGTATCAATCACCGTATAGTATCATTTACATGTAAAGTCATCATACAATCATCTTTTGGTTTCATTATCATATACATACATGATGTCAACCTTCTGAAGTTTCCATCAAGGAAAACTAGTGAAAGGCGTAGGTAGAGTCCCTTACCCCTATTTAGGCTAATTCAAACCTCTCAAGTTACCTTAGTTTGTTTATCCTTCATTTGTTCATTTTAATTTAGGGAATACTTACCTTAACCGACATAAACCAAAAGATTTAAGTATGGAATCTGGTGTTGTAAGACTTTACACCGATGGAAGTTGGTCTACCGGCCAAAGTAAAACAAAACATAAACGTACCTATCTAGGTGGATCAACTAGCTAGTCTTCCTGTGGGGGCAACATGTTCAACAACTAAGAGATAGGTATTCTCCCTCTACATACCACTTGGCAATTGGGGACTCCTGCCATGGGAATCAATTAGGTGAGTATCCCTCTTTGGGGAGTCGACACCACATGTAAAACTATAGGGTGAATCTTCCTCTATAGGAAGCCATCACCTCCCATTGTCAAGTTCACTAGGTTCTAATCTAAGTCCATTTATTGAAATGTCATTTATGTCTTTATTAGTCATCGTAGCTTATTGTAGGTCATAGGGTCTTACCCTTGTATAATCATCATCATCATAGCTCAATAAGAATTTGTATGAGTATAGTCTTTTCATAACAATTCATGTAAGTGAAGTTAGCACAATTTATTTTCATTCATAATAAGGCACATTGGTAAATCTTTCACTATCCTTATAATATTTACATCTTAAGCCAACACCTCACAATCATAATCAATACATTTCACTTCAACATCATACCACCCTATCAATCCTAATACAAGGCATACTCAAACACAACATCATTACTTAATCACAATTAACCACAATTAAAAGTAAAGGACAAAGATCATAAGACTGACCAAGTCTCCTTCATAGTTCATCATCAAGGCCTTACCATAAATCCTCAATTCAACCCAATTTTGGTGTACATCATAATAAGTCAATAATCAACATGATAACAAGACAAGAAGAATCATTACATCACAATTCAATACTAGATCATAGATTCAGACAAGATACTTAGGTCAATTCACTTCCTAACCTAGATCATGTTCTCAAGAACTAGCATTAAATACTACCAATCAATCTAATTTTGTTCATGAATAGTGTAAAAACAACATCTAATAGTAATTCAACCAATAACAAAGTCAATTAAACCAAATACAACCTAACTCATATCGAGAACAAACCTAGGGTTAAGGGTTAAATGTGATCTTCTACAAACTAAACCAAAACACATGATATTTCATAATTAGGTTAAAATACATGTTTATAAATTAATATCATCCAATATAAAACATAAACAAACTAATTCATAACACAATTTTTGAGATTGAGAAAGACCCACATGAAAACTCGCTTTTTGAAAATACTCTGAAGGAACCCTTTGAGGAAAGAGGTATACAAGGTGAATTAGATCCCATACCTCAATGTTTGATGGAGAATTAATGGTGAAATCATCCCTTTACATCCCCCAAATCCATCCCCTAGCTTGTCCTCAATAAGGTCTTCCAACAGAGAGAGAAAGATGAGAGAAGGAAGAGAGTTTTGTTTCCAGAGTTGTAATTTGACTAATGGGGTTGGGGTGTTTATATGGCGGGTTATTAAGTTAATTAGACTTCCATTTATACCTAAATAAAAACAAAAACCAATACTTAATTTGTTATGAATAATTTTAAATTGTGTAGGATAATGGAGCCTCACAGACTAGACATGTCAATGGTCCGTCTGTGAATCGACGACTGGTCCCTCCTCCGTGCTGCATACTCGTCGATTTTTTCAGAGACTTGTGCAGGCAAGTGCTCCAACAATTTGTCTAAGTTCTGGTCTACGGTTGGAAACGGGCCCCGTCGATCCACACACGAATTGTCGATTGTTTCTTGAGGGTGCACATTGCCCAGGCAGTGTCTACTCCACCGTGCAAGGGTCCTCCTCAAGGGCCATTGGTTGGTCCTTGAGGATTTGTACCCGGACGTTTCGACCATTAATATACTTAAACGCATGTTAGATACCCTTAGACCAATTTTCATCATTTTTTGACTCCTAAAAGCTTGTCAAATAGGTTAACACACGCTAGTACCTCCTAGAACTAGTTTCCGGACGTCGTGGACGTTATTTGACATTACGGTTTCTAGACTTCCTAAATGACTTATAAACATTAAAATAGGCCTTAAAACAGTTTCTATACGTTATGCCACTTATGTTAGACTCTAGAACACGTCTTGAATTTTCAAAGTGTAACTTTATCCCCCCTCACTTAGGAATATGCGTCCCCGAATGACACTAAAGATCCTCAGAAGGAAGGAATAAACTCAAGCATATACTTCCAACCAACAACAATACATAACAGAATCAACCATATCTCTTACACAAGGAAATTCAAAACTTTAATTACCATACATAAGGCTCAAATATTATATTATGAGGAATTTCCCTCTCACAACAACGACATGGTCTCAACATGCTTTACATGAGTCTATTATGGCAAAGTTCAAGTCACAAACATACTACATATCATTTCATAAACACTCACCATATAAAAATGCACAAGATAACTCAAACAATCCAAAGAGCAAAATTTCAAGTTCAAATGCACTACTTCACTGTAAAGCTATTCAAAAATGCACATTTTGCAAGACTTCACCAAAATCAAAGGAACTTCAATTTTAGTCATTATTTTCATTATTAGTAAGAACTACTAACCTTAGTTATCAAATAGATGAGGGAAACGAGACTTTATGTCGGCCTCGGCCTCCCATGTTGCACCCTGAACTAGGTGATTCTTCCATAACATCTTTACGGAAACTTCCTCTTTATTACTTAACCTCTTGACTTTCCTATCAAGAAATTGAAACGGAACTTCTTCATTAGAGAGGTTATCCTTCACACCAAGACCCTCAATTGGAAGAATAGACTCGGTATCACCCATCCACTTCTTAAGCCTGGACACATGGAAAAGTAGATGAACTGAAGCCAATTCAAAAGGAATTTTCAATTCATACGCAAACTTACCAACCTTTTGAAAGATTTCATAGGGACACACTTAACGAGGACTCCACTTCCCTTTCTTTCCAAATCTAATCACCCCTTTCATAGGTAAGATTTTCAAATACACCTTATCAACTTCTTCAAACTCCAAATCCCTTCTCCTATGATCAGCATAAGAATTTTGCCGACAATAGGCTGTATTTAACCGGTTCCTTATGATATGAACTTTCTCTAAAGTCTTATAAATCAAATCAGAACGAAGAAGTGAAGTCTCACCCACTTCAAACCATCCAACAGGAGACATACACCTCCTACCATACAAGGGATGAATGAAAACTATTATTATAAACAAACTCCACCAAAGGCAAATGCTTTCCCAATGTCCCTTGAAATCAATAATACAATCCTTAAGCATATCCTAAGGGTTTGAATAGTATGCTTCGCTTGAACATCCGTTTGGAGATGAAAAGTGGTACTCAAATTCCCTTTAGTACCTAACCTTTATTGGAATGACCTCCAAAACCTAGATGTGAATCGTGCACCCCGATCCGATATGATTGATAATGGAATACCATGGAGATACACAATCTCATCTATGAAGATTCTAGCATAATCTTCCGCTAAAAAAGTAGACTTGATAGGAATAAAGTGAGCGGTCTTGGTCAACGTATCCACAACAACCCATGTAGAGTCATATTGCCTTTGAGTCCGAGGTAAACCCACTACAAAATCCATATTGATGTCTTCCCACTTCCAAGTAGGAACTCGGATTTGTTGTAGTAATCCACCCGAGTTTTGATGTTCGGCTTTCACTTGTTGGCAATTTGGACACTTAGCAACAAACTCTGCTATGTCCTTCTCCAAACATTTTCACCAAAATACTTCCCTAAGGTCATGGTACATTTTTGTCAAACCCGGATGAATGGTCTAGCGAGACCTATGTGCTTCCTTAAGGATCCGGTTCCTAAACTCCTTTACCTTGGAAACACACAATCTTTCTTGGTACCTCAAAACACCATCCCCCCTAAGGAGAATGCCTCATTGAGCTTGCCAAGGACCGATTTCTTCAACTCCATCAATGATTTATCAAGGTGTTGTTTGAATTTTACCTCAAAAACCAATGATGACTTGGAATTATGATGGACATTAAACCACCATTCGAAAAATCTTCCAACCTCACACCCAACCTAGCCAACCTATGAACATCACTAGGTCTTTCTTGTCTTCATCTATGTGCGACACACTACCCATAGTCATACGACTTAGAGTATCTGCAACCACAATGGCCTTGTCGGGATGATATAGGACACTTATATCGGAATCTTTCAATAATTCTATCTACTTTTTTTGTCGGAGATTCAACTCCTTCTGGGAAAACACATATTGGAGACTCTTATGGTCGGCATAGACATCGACATGGACATCATACAAGTAATGCATCTATATTTTTAAGGTGAATACCAAGACCACTAACTCAAGGTCGTGACTTGGATAGTTTCTCTCATGAACCTTAAGTTGCCTAGAAGTATAGGAAATCACCTTCCCATGTTTCATAAGAACCACCCTTAATCCACTCGGGATGCATCATAATACACAACAAAACCCATTAAACTATCCGATAAAGTCAACACCGGAGAGGTAGTAAGCCTATCTTTCAACATTTGGACGCTTCTCTAACATGACTCCGACCACTCAAATTTCTTATACTTTTTGGTCAATGTAGTCAAGGGAGATGCAATAAACACAAAACCATCTACAAACCTCTAAAATAACCCGTTAAACCCAACAAACTTCTAATGTTTGTCAGAGACAATAGTCTAGGCCAATTTATCACCGCCTCTGTTTTCCTTTGATCAACCTCAACTTCCTCGCTAGAGATCATATGACCAAGAAATGTCACTAACCTCAACCAAAAGTCACATTTGCTTTACTTGGTAAAAAATTTATGTTCTTTAAGTAATTGAGATACCACTCTCGAATGGTTCATGTGATCACCCTTATTTTTTGAATATACCAGCATGTCGTCAATAAAGACAATGACAAATGAATGGAGGTAATTTCAAAACCCCCTATGTATTCGGTCCATAAACGCCACCGGAGAATTTTTGAGACCAAAGGATATTACTAAGAACTCATAATGACCATATCTAGTCCGAAATGCCATATTTGGTATATCCTCACCTCTCACCCTAAGTTGGTGATACCCCCATCTCAAGTCAATCTTAGAAAAGTCGCTTTCCCCTTAAAGTTGATCAAACAAGTCGTCAATCCTAGGGAGAGGATACTTATTGTTAATAGTGACTTTATTGAGTTGGCAATGATCAGTACACATTCTTAATGACCCATCCTTCTTCTTCACAAACGAAACTACATCACCCCATGGAGAAATACTAGTTCAAATAAATCCTTTGTCTAGCGAATCCTTAATTTGAGTCTTTAACTCTTTCAATTCGGCCGGAGCCATCTAACAAGGAGTAATTGACATGGGATTTTCATCCGCTAAAAAGTCGATATCGAAATCAATTTCCAATTCGGGAGTTATACCAGGAAGATCATTAAAAAAGAACCTCCGAAAATTCACTCAATATGGGGACCGACTCAATGGGAGGAATTTCAAAGTCTAGATCTTGGACTCTTACAATATGGTATAGACAACCTTTAGAGATCATATTGCATGCTTTTAAAAAAGAGACAATACGATCTCTAGGAATACAATTTCCTCCTTTCCACTCTACAACAAGTTCATTTGGAAAGTTAAAATTCACGACCCTCGTTCTACAACCTATAGAGGCAAAGCAAACAAGCAACCAATCCATACCCATAATGACATCAAAATCAAGCATATCAAGATCTACTAGTTCATCATAAGAAACTCTATTAGGTAATGTTATAGGACAATTTCTATACACCCTTTTTGCAACAATAGACTTACCCACCGGAGTAGACACTATAAAAGGTTCATGCAAAGTATCGGGAAAAATCTTAAACTTTTAAGCTACTAGAGGGGTAACAAATGATAAAGTATCACCGGTACTAATTAAGGCATAGACATCATTAAGGAAGACCTTCAACATACCGGTAACCACATCGGGAAAAGTCTCTTGTTCACTCCTAAAGCAGAGAGCATAGAAGCAAATCTTTTTTAGAGCCTCATTTGAACAACTTGCTTAAGCTTGACACTGCCCTTGTCTTGACCCCTCAAATTATGGCAATCCCTAACCTTATTCCCACTTTTACCAAAACCAAAACAATTATGCGTTCCCTTAAGACAATCACCATAGTGCTTCTTGCCACACTTTCCACAAGTTGGCTTCTCGGTTGGTTAACTAGTAACCTTTCCCTTCTTAGGCTTAGGGTTATATACCCTATCACCACTAGACTAAAGAATCATAGAAGAAACTTTATTAGAAACCCTCTTCTTAAATCTAGGCTTGTCTTGTATCTCAAGCCTATTCTTTGAAGAACCTCCATCGAAAAATCTTGCCCTCTTAGCATCTCTACTCTTCCTCTTAGCCCTTGCATCTTCCACATGTTTGGCATGTACCATAAGACGGGAAATATTCGTATAGTTATGTAGCATAGACGAATGACACTCCTCTTGCAAATCATCCGGAACCTCCATCACAAAGCAGCTCATTTCATCTCTAGGATCGGAAACAAAAGAAGGAGTACATTATGAAAATTTAGTGAATATCAAGGAGTACTCATGAACGCTCATACCTCCTTGGCGAATGTCGATGACCACCACCAATTTAGCTTCTTTCATCTCCCTCGGAAATAACCGATTAAGAAAAGCCTTATTGAGGATCTCCCAAGTCACCGGACTACCTCTTAATGGCCTATTATCCCTCCATTGGACATACCGTGCTTGAGACACATCGTCGAGTGGATAAGTGTCTAACTCGTCCTTCTCACTAGTAGACAAAACCATAGCATAGAGTATCTTATAGACCATATGAATGAACTGTTGGGGTTCTTCTTCAACCTTAGACCCGTAGAAAGTAGGAGGGTTCATCCTAGTGAAGTCCCTGAGACGGGGGGCCATAGTAGAAAATTGTTAAAGAGGACGGGGTACAACCTGCCGGTTAGCATGGGCCATCATAGCTTGGGCTTGAGCAGCGGCGGATTAGGACAACTGGATAAGGGCAGCCCTTATGTCACCATCCGTCAAAGGTGGAGGACTGACTAGAGCTTGACATCATTCCCACCATCCTCAAGAGGAGGAACTTGATGACCACGGGGAGGAGCTCGCGCATTGGCAATCTACTCTTCAAGACTTCGTGCCGCATTCCTTCGAGTGTTCATTTCCTATAAAAACAATAATAGGATTAGATGCAAAAATACACCATAAGTATACTCTAATGGCACGATATTGGATTTCCAAAAAAGTGAGAGTTTCCTAAGCATCACTTAGGTTTCTATATATAAGTGTGTCGTGCTACACAATTATGAATATGAACTTAAATAGACGTGGTTGAGAGAGACATTGACTCAATGATAATTCAATCTCATTCTCTGATACCAACTTTATCACATTCTGGTTTACCCCCTAGATGTAACCGGCATCGTCTTCCTCTTTGAGGACTATGACTAGTATCACAGCTTACATCACTACATTCATAGTTCAAATTTAGCAGAAAATTTAAAAAAATTTAGTACTTCTAGTTGGAGGTGTATAAAGACATCTACATACATATAACATAGTTATATATATATATATACACCTAGTGTTTGTGTGTTTGTATGTCTTTGTGTGTGTGTGTGTGTGTGTGTGTGTGTATGTATATATATATATATATATATATATATATATAGTATCATTTTGCTTGATTAAAAGGTGACATACCTATATAGGTCAATATGTCTGGTAGGTTGGATGATAGTAATATATATTGGGGAAATAATAACTTCGTTGATAAAATGCACGTCTCAATATAGTGATTGATTGATATGCCCTTTTAAGAAACTAATAAGTTTTTATCGTGTCAAACTTTGTAAGTGTTCTAAAGGAAATTAATCATTAAGTTAAATTCTTCAGTATTTTAATTTATTAAGTACTTATAATCTTAACAATGGGGAATTTAGAAATATAAATAGAGGAGTGCAATTATAATTTTCTAGTGTAATAATTTGTGATTTATTATTCTAAGAATAATTAAAAATTAATTATGTAGAATTATTTCCACAATAGAAGTCTCAGAAATGAATTTTAGCAACATTAACAAATAAATACCTGGACTATGCAGTGATATTAGCTATATTTGTGGTTCATTATGTAGGAAAGGGTAAATCTTTGTAATGGAGCTTAAAGATCACAACAAGAAATAGACGCATTGAGAAAATGAGTGAATTCAATCTTACTGGTTGTTAAAGCTGATACAAAGTGAATTTAACGGGCTATGTTTCAATAGAATTCGTGAGATATTAGGGTGCCCCTTGTGAAATTATCCCAACCAGCTTGTTGTGAACTTTGAAGAATCGAGGACACTCACCAACATATTATACTTCGACAACAACCATCGCAAACGAAGTGGAACTTTAATTTGGATTTTGGGCTTTAAAATATTTTTAATTTTTTTTTTGTCTTTTCATTTTCTTGTCTTTTCTGTTTTTAGGATTGGTTGGGCTGGGCCTTTATGAGGGCTAGTAATTATTTGAAGTCAATAAAGGGCCTGTATTCCCAATTTAAATTTTGTTTTTTTTAAAAAAAAATTCTACGGTCTCTACAATGTCCATATTTAACTAAATTGGGAATTTATTTTCTATGACAAAAGAAACAATAATGTGGGGGGTTTTCTAGTTTTCAAGAAAAAAAGCAAGTTTTCTACTCCTTTTTGGATTGGAAAGGAATCTCTATAAATAGGGATTCTCCTAACCTAGAAAATTGAAGAGTTATTTTTCTATCATACTTGTCTACCCAAGTATGGAGAGATTTCAGATTTGAACTTGCATCATCATAGAATACTGCAAAGTCTATGTCTATATCTTGTGGATTCACTTGAAGGTATCTGCTTACGCTTAAAGAGACAATTATTGAATTAAATTTTAACAAGTTTATGCGCTTTAGCATAATTGTATATGTTTTAGCATAAAAATATTAGTTTTGTATTATTCTTCAAGTTTTAAGATAATTTTATGCTTCCGCAATGCATATAGTTTTCCAACAACAAACGGACAGAAATATAAAAACCGCAGTGTCTCTTGAAAACATAACGATAGCTATGAAGAGCAATTATCTAAAGTATAACTTAGAGCCTTATTATGTCTATTATTTTTGTTATTTTTGATGTTTCCTCATTTTTCCCGTTTAAATATTTTTTTGTTTCTAACTGAATAACTAGTATAAAGTGTAGAAATCTTATACTTTTGGACAAATTATATCCAATAAGTTTCCCCAATAACAAAAATCTCGGATTTTTCCAATTTAAAAAATGCAGTTTTTTTTAGTGCTCTTGGATATATTTTTTGGTAGTCCGAAAATTGCAAATAATAAATTACTTAATGGGAGAAATGTATAAAAGAAGAGACGCGATAGGATTTTATATACGAGTTCTTTTTTGAAATAAAATTTCAACATTACAAACGACATGCGAGCAAGAAGAATATAGTTTGGAATAGCAGGAAGATATATTTTTCCAACTTCACCCTATGAAAATTAATTACCTGGATGAATATCACTAAAAACCTGTAACCATAAGTAAGCTAGTTGAAAATTCAAACTTATTCTACAAATTGCGCATACTAATCGACCTTCTTGAGTTTCTTGATCACTATGGTATAAGATACAGTTAAATTTTTTTCTATCTGGTCTAATATTGTCTTATTTGTTTATCCTACATATCTAACTTGAAAGATTACCTTCGAATGATATATGTATGACTTTTTTTTCTAAATATAGACCTTACTACAATGGTATCTCTTTTCCCGAGTCTCTCGCTGCAAGCTCCCACTAATCATATAGTACTAATTTGGTTAATTTTATTGCATCCACGGTATGGTAAATTTTAAATATATCTAATAGGACAAAATATAAAAAAGTATTTTTATAAATAGTATATTAAGTGTAAAGATATAGCACTTGGACACAGTAAAGATATAACACACCATATATTCACTCTTAAAGGGTAGACCAATGTAGCTAACTTTTGGTGTCGAAGTGTCATATGATTACATGGTCTTAGATTCTTGTCCATTTGGACTCTCGATACACGCTCTAATTGGAATATACTTGGGATTGTTCCTGTAGGTGGGTGTTAGAGTTCAACATTTGTTAGGGAATTAACTGATAATCTTCTTATATGGACTTGATGAGAAATATCCTTATATAAACAAAATGCACGAATTGATTAAACATACATATAATCATATGCGGGATATAAGTAATGGAAAATGTCCTAAAAGACTTTCGATGTATTGAAAATGGTACAAAACTATCCTTCATCCACTTATTGGATCCAAAATACCCTTTTCACCCACCTATATGCTCGAAAATATCCTTGTCATCCACATTTAGGTTAAAAATTGACCAATTATTTAACGGTTTAAAATTTAAAATATTTAAATATTTTTTAAAATACTTGGATCTCAAATATTGGATATAATTTAATTTATTAATATCATTTATAAATCAATCCACTACCCACCCATTACTATTAAGCCCCACCCAATTAATACACCATTTCTAATATCAAAATCGCCCTAAACACACTAAGGAACGACGAAATTACCGATTTCTTAAAATGACATTCAAAATTATTTGAGTCCTAATTGAAGCCCCAATTATATTTAGGTTGAGCAGCTTATTTAGGAGGACACTTTCTATAGGATTTTGTTTCAAACTTGAATTCAAAATATATGATTAAAGATAAAAAAAAAAGTAGCACCTCTCGAGCTAATTCGTGCCCTTTATTATTATAATTTTATAAATATTTATTTTTTATTTTAAATATTAAAACTTTAATATATTCTTTTTTTAAAATAGTTTCTATTAAGTAACACCACATAATTGAACATAGTTAGACTTTTATGTTCATAGGTAATTTTTATTTAGAAACTTGATTTATAATATGTTTTGATTGAGGACTTGAATGTATGATAATGTACTTCTATAGACATTTTCAACTCAAAATTTTAGAAACACTCATTGGTAGTAGCTTTCCTGTTGTGCATTAGTAATGTGACAGATTTATTAATTGGGTGTGGTTTAATTAGTAATGGGTGGATAGTAGATTGATTAATAAATTATATTAATAATGTAAATTATAAAAAATAGTTGAGTGTCGTGTATTAAGAGAATATTTGAATAGTTTAAATTTAAAATCGTTAAATAAGTGGTTAATTTGAACCCAAAGGCGGATCAGAAGGCATTTTGGAGCCAAAAGATAAATTAAAATGGTATTTTGGAGCCAATATTTGGATGAAGGGTAATTTTTTACCATTTTTTATATTTCAAGGATATTTTAGGCCCTTTTCCGTATAATTAATTTGAACAATATATATTATTTGCTGTTTTGATTTCTTAATGAAAATTATTTATTATAGGGCCACATATATAGTTCATTGATTGTTCATGAGAATCTACCAAGTCACTTTGGAGATTTCCCTAATAAAGTTTTATAGTATTTATAACCAATTTGTTTTAGGGTAAAAAATTTGTTTCCTTCCATAATACACTCAATAAATAGAATAGAAAGAAATAAGGGCATGAGAAAAGGAAGCAAAGCAAAGGAAGATAGTGCTCGATAAATGAGCGTAAGGATTCCACATTATATAGTGATGAAGATCATCTCCTTCATACCCTTCAAGTTTGTTGTTCAACGTACACTTCTATCCAAGCATTTTAAGGGTAGGATATCTCATCATAAATTTTCCAAATCATTGTTCCACAAACAATATTTTACCACTGCGCTACTCATTTATTTACTAGATGATGGGAGATTAATCATACACTTCCATAAATCTCCTTTAACCCTATCACTCATTTTGTGATGAATTTATTTGTTGGAATATATATTTTGGACTCATGTAATAGTCTCATTCTATTTTAGTTTAAGAGAATTATGTGTTACAGTGTTTCCAATCCCTTAACTAGAGAGCGACAATTGATTCCATAACCAAATGCTCCTAGAAATTAGTTTTAAAAATGGGCCTTCAGGTTTATTACCCTAATGCAGATCAATACAAATTGGTATCTATAAAGAACCTGGTTGAAAATTCCAACTTCTCTAAAATTTTCATTTACTTTTAGTGGAGCGATATGCCTTTTGGTGTGAAAACAAACATAGAACAAATAGTTTCATTTCCTTATCTTAAGGTAGTCCACCTATATATTGGCATTATTCACTGTATTTTCTCAGCACTGACGATAGTGTTATAGCTCTTCATACATAGAAAGAATAGGGTATTCGCACTGACCCTCTCGATTTTATTGATCATTAGGATCTCAACTATGGAAAAATTTATAATGGCAGAGATATGATTTGTAGCGATATATTGCTAGTTAGGGTTCAAGTTTTACTTATCCTTGTATGTATTTTAAGGAAGTACATTGTCATTGACACTTATTAAAGAGTGAGGAACTGTTTGAGGGTTTCCAAAACTTTGGACAACTTTATTTTAGGTCCGGATAGCTATATTATAGGCTTTTTCAGTATGGATTCACAGCAAGCTAGTGTCTTTTTTGTGCGACGTCCCCTAACACTTTATCATGATGTATACGATTTTGATACCAACATCAATGAGTATATAAATGTTACAGTTTTGGACACATTTTATTATCCCATGTATATCATCAACCCAACATTAGCTTGTCCATAAGACACCCTCTAATTATGTAAAGACTCCTCAATAGGCGTATATTGCAAAAAACATTTGGAAGTCATTTGAAGAGTTATTATCAAAGGCACCAACTTGTTGAAGTTTAAGGCTTTAGTTTTGCAGTTTATCCCACTAAAGGAGATACATGAGAAGAGTAGCTTGATCATACTTCGGAGAATTAATATAATAATAAATGTGGCGTATGCACTTCATTATCTTAACCATGAGTGTCAAAAACACATGATTCATTGTGATATAAAAATCCATTCTTTTTTTATAAACATCTCACAACTCATTTACATGATTTCGTTTTAGTGAAACTCATTTGTAAATTTAGTAAAGGATCGAAAGTATGGTGAAGAACATGAAGTATAGATCACGATACTATTTTGAAGCACGTCATACCAGAAAGACACTTGCATGATGTTTATACAAATTGGAAAGCCTATAATATGGCCATCTGGATCTAAAACAAAGGTGTCAAAAGTATAGGAAACCCTCCAATAGCTGCTTGCTCCATCATAAGTGCAAAAGACTATGTACTTTCTGAAAATGCATACAAGGGTGAGTAAACCTTGCGCCCTCCTTATCCATAAATCGCTACTATTCATATCCCTACCAGTCAATAAAATTTTGTAGCTCAGAATATAATGATTAATAAGCTCGGGAGGATCAATGAGTATATCCTCTTTTTTCTTTTTAACAAGAGGTTGATTACTACTGTCACTTTTGACAAAATAGAGAGAATCATTCCAACAAATAGGTGGACTAGCCTAAGGTAAGGATATGAAACTATTGGTTCTCAGTTGGATTTCACGTGAAAGCGAGATGGCTTTATTAAAAGTAATTGAAATTCGTAGAACAATTTGGAATTTTCTATATGGTTGCTTATGTATATCAATTTGTATTGATCCGCATTAGAGTAATAAACCAGTAGGCCTATTTTTTTCTAATTCATCTGTTGAGGCATTTAAATAAATAATCAATTGATGCTCTCCAGCAAAGGGATTGAAAAAACAATATCACCTAATTCTCTCAAATAAGAGAATCAGACCATTACATGAGCCCAAAGTCTCTACACCAAAAGGTAACATCGTTACAGATTGAGTGATAGGGTTAACGGAGATTTTTGGAAATTATGTTATTTAGCTCCCATCGTGCACTAAATAGATGAGCTGTGTAGAAGTTATTTGCCGGAGGAACAATGTCTTAGAAAATTCAGGATGAGATATCCTACCTTTAAAATTCTTGGATAGAAGTTTACAGTGACTAACGAACATCAAGGGCCAGCAGGAGATTATTTTCATAGTATATCATCTGGCAATTTTAAGCTCGATGATACACCAATGTGTTCCTCTACTCTATAGTTGTTTCTCATGCCCTTAAGTATTTCTATTCTCGTTTTCTAATTTATTTAGGAACATAAAATAAATTCCATAAAACAAGTTGGTGATAAAATTTATAAAACTTTATTAGGGAAATCTCCTAAGTAATTCGGTAGCCTCCGCTGAACAATCAATGAACTAGATATATGGACCTTTAACAAATTATTCTTATTAAGAGATCAAAAAAAATGATGTATATTGTTCAATTAAGACATTTATACAAGACATTGGATCAAAAGTATTAGAAAGAAATCGAAACAATACAAATTAAACTAAATGACAATCCTTACTATTATAAATAAGGACCGAGGAAGAAAATCAATACAATCAACCAAAAACAAATTAAAATATTTAAAGTTATGAGTGAGGCTTAAGAAACAAATCAATAAAATTAATAAATATACATCACAATCTATACCTGTCATGCCCCGAGGGTATCCCCTGGATGTAAACATGGGACATAGGATCACGAGTGGCCCTAAGTTAACCGTGAGCTGGCATATCATAACCATACTAAAATATTAATGAAACATACTATACAGAGATTAAGTAGTGATAATTTAAAGTGGGGAATACCCAATACTGATCTGAATATATAAAAGACTATAAGTTCAATAAAAACTAGAGGATTAAACTCAAAACTAATACAAAATCTAGTATTTTTTTTAAAAAAGCCTCTATTTGACTAAAGTTACTGGGACATGTCCAAATCTAACTCTACAAAAACAAAAAAATGAATAAAAATATTGTCTATTGTTCTCTAAGTATGATGACTGACCACTAAAGCTGCTGAACTGGAGATCGAGAACCAATCCATATGTGATCGACATCATGAAAGGATGAAACGAAGAGGATGTGTGAGTACTTCGAATGTACTGAATGCATTACACATAGTATAGCTGATAAAAATACATAATTGTACAAAGAACACTAACAAATAATATAAACAGAACGGAAATATACTGAAGGCTAAGCTAAATGCAATGACAAAGATATAACATAGTAAGGTTGAAAATGAAAATTTAATGATAACATGGTCGATGCCATAGGATCAAACTGAACTATGAGAGCTACTAATAACCGATATTAAACCACATGAGGTAAATGTGGAATTTGATATATACGACCCATCAAGAGGACCTAATATACCCTTCCATAGGAGATATATATACCAATCGAGAGGATCCAATATATCCTTCCATAGGTATAGATGCATGCTGGTGTGATTACTAAAATGATGCCCACAAAGAGTACTTACAAACCACAAGGCAGACACTTTTGGGACTTGTGGTGACTGACCCTAGTCAACTAAGAATTAATCTTCTTCCGATTAATTATGTTGTTAACAGATTATGACTGATGTTCTGTGATACTTGATTGTTCAATGTACTGTCTTGCAAACTGAGATTAAAACTTCAGAATGATAATAATGCATTCGGAAACTGAATCATGTTAATATACATTACTGAATTTACTACCTTAGAATCTGTAATTCATGAACTAAAAGAACTATATAGATATGCTTATGAGTTTATGCATGAATCTGGGCATTAACAATACTACAACATGATAATATGATTTGGATCATTGTAACGGCTAAACCTAACAATTTATAACATTCATGAAACCCCATGTCTAGAAGATATTAAGGGAATCAAGATTCTGACCAAAATCTAGGGACTAATGGGTGAAAGTAATCCACGAGTTAAATCCCACATATATTGTGAAGAGTTCTAGGGCGAAATCTTTCTATTCTTGTCTGGAAGTGATGAAGAGTCGCTGCATTCTTGGGAAGGTTATGGTCGTCTGTGTAACACTCCAAACAATTTTTTGAATTAAGACTTGAGCCGTTTATCATAGTGAGTGATATTTTACCAAGGAATAAAAATTTCTTAAGTATTAAGGTAAGGTGACCAAATTTAGAACCTTGAGTACCAAAAACAACTAAATTGAAAATAACAAAAATATAAAATTTGGAGAGTTAAGTTAAGATGAGTTTTGGGTCAACTTCAAACGACCATAAATCCTATCACATGAATATCGTTGTGTTCTACAAGATATCATTAAAAATATCTTTGAATTATCTTTCCAAATCTGCTGAGTTTGCTAAGTTTCGAGTTCGGAGGAGTGAGATATGACCTTTGAAGTTAGGATGTCTAGTTATGGAAAGTTAGCCGTAAATATGAGCAGTATTTTGGTCCTTTCCTTACCCAATCAAAATTATTTCATTTTTTAATAATATTTTAGGGGTCTAATACTTTTAGGTTCAGTTTTTTAATCCTAATATATGCCTAGGGCTTTAATTGAGCGTTAAAGAAGAGAAAAGAAGAGAAGAGATGAAAAAAGAGGAGAAAAGAGGAAAGGATGAAGGCATTTGTCTATGTTTGTGAGTTTAGTTGCGGATTTTCGCCATGGTTTAATCTTGAAGAGGTATGTAATCTTCCATAGTTATGGGTTAGTTCACGCACACACAAATCATGTTATTTTTCACCGAAATTTCATTCTTAAAGTTTAAAGATTAGAGTTCTTGATATTTTCTTGATAGGTGTTCTTGAGGTTCATTCTAAATCTTGTTTTGCTTAGTTTTTTGATGAATTTTTGAGATGAAATTGAGTAATTTGAATGTTGTTTTCAGTATATTAGAGTGTAATTAAGTTAAATAATCGAATCCAAGTGATTGGAAAAGAAACCATTTCATTTTAGGCTAGTTAGGGTGAGTAAACAAGCAAGGATGTTCGGAAGATATTCTAGGTTGGGGCCTAGCGCGATGCACCTGAAAGAGCGCCCCAATCCCTTCTCTGTACTTCAGGGGTTCTCGCACTGAGCCACCCGTAGACCCAGGATCGCCTCCCTTATCCAGTTTGCCTCCATTTGCTCCGTTTGAGTTCGTTTAAAGTGAATCTTCACTCTTTTTCGATCCTAACTAATTCTAAAAGCCTAAAATCATAACTAAATGATCATAAACTTGAATCCATAATTAAAATTGAATGTAGAGTTGAGAGTTAAGTTTTTAGAAACCTTTAGAACATTCCTGGAAAGTCCCTTTGAGTCGTTTTGTGAAGTCTTCTACAACTGCTAGTAACTTGCTTCAAGACTCAATTAAGTTAGATAAGAGTGAAGAGAATTTATTCATGAGTCTACAATATCACCTAGATCCTTCATATCATAAGACATTATTGTTGAATTCATAATTAACATTCAAGAGAGAATTAAGAGTAAAGTTAAAAAAAAAAACCTATGAGTTCATTTTTCAATCCTTTGATATCAACTATTGATTTGAACTAAGTTTAGTGGAAGTAAATAAGAGAATGTGAAGAGTATTATTTTTGAGTTCCATATAGATACTTAGACCTTCGAGTTATGTCATTCATGCACTTAAATTTTGCATGGACTCCAAAAATTGAGTATCTTTGAGGGGAGTAGCATCTTCAAGTTTTAAGTCTTGAGTAATAATATTCTAACAAATTTGAGTTTGTATTTCTAATCATGGGACTATAACATGTTACCCATAAGTCCTTGAGTTTATTTGTTCATGCTCATAAATTCCACATGAACCCTAGAAGTCAAACAATCTTGAGATGAGAAGTGTCTTAGTGTTCTTGAGTTATGTAGTTTATGATCATAATTTTTCATGAACTCTCTAAGTTGAACATCATGAAATCATCCATAAACAAGGGATCATGAACCTTGAATTCATTCTTCAATTCAAGGAAAGTTAAGAGTTAAGTTTAGGAGTTAAGAAGTAAGTCAAAGCAAAGTTCTTAAAGATCACGAGTCTCTATTAAACGTTTTAACTTCGTTTTAAGGATCATGTTTCAAGTAAACTAAAGAGTAAAGATTTGAAGATCTTCTTTCAAAGTAATATAAGGGATCTAATTAATCCCTTAGAGTGTAGGTCATTTCTCAAAAGTTAGAAAGAATCTAAGTATTCCATAAGAATTTATAAATATTTTTCACATTTAAGTCAAAGGAAACTAAGATTTTTAAAAAGAGTTTTGAACAAGAAAAGGGAACATTGATTCCAAGAGAGCTTCTCAAAGCTAAGGTATTGAGAAAATTATCTCAACCTAAAGAAATAAAGTTATTTTAAAATCATGAGTTAAAAAACATTTTAGGAGTAGTATTGAGCACCTATGTGGGGATGAGAGTTCAAAAATCAACTCAACCCTCCATGATAACCATGTAGACATTATGGGTATTAACGGGCCATAAATGATCATGTAAATTAATCTTGTGGATCCATTAAGTTATGTAAGGTCCCATACCGATGGGAAGGTACTAGATGATCTTTGGCAGCGTGAGGTAAAATGTAGTATCATCATTTAGGTTCACAGTGATGGTTGTCAGTTAAATAATCTCCCAGATAAATTATATTACTATCTTATTTAAGTAAAGTTGAGTTTTTTTTGCATTTTCTTTAATGAACTAACTTGCTTTTACTGTTTCATAAAGCTTTCTATATATTTCATGCCTATTCTTGCTTTATATTGAGTTTAGTGTATAAATTCGAATATCATATCTTTGAGTTGAATATCTAATCTGTAGTTGAATATCTTATCCTTGAATAATTTTGAGTTGAGTAAGTTGTGCATTGTTGAGTATCTTGAGTATTCCTTGATTTGAGTAAGTTTGTAAAGAGGTAAGTATGTTTTCCTTTTTATCAAGCTCAAGCCTATGTTTTATGTTTTAGATTTCCCCTTACATGCTCGTACGTTCCACGTATTGAGCCAATTGGCCTGCATCTTCTCATTATGCAGACACATGTATTCAAGATGTTTAACAGGAGCTTCGTTTATATATCCGAGAGTTCTAGTTAGCTATGGTGAGCCTCCTTTCTTCTTGAAGATTTCATATACATTTCACTTTAGTTAGGAGGTCGTGAGTCTTGTCCTGACTTCCTTCTTTATCAAATAGAGGCTTCATAGATAGTCAGTTTAATTAAGAAGTATGTATTTTGTTTATTTATTTTATTAAATGTTTTAAAAACTAAAGTTGCCTATTTTATGGCAAGTTGAATATATTATTTTTATTCAAGTTCTTCATTTTAGTTAAAGCATAATAATTGAGTTTCATGATTTTAATCTTTTTTACACTTTTGCATGCTAAAGTTAGTCTTCCGCTTATAGTCAGCCATGAAGAGGGTTCCCTTAGGGACCAACAATGGTCTTCGAGTGTCGGCTACGTCCAAGGTGTAGACTCGGGTCGTGGCAGCCTCTTTCTCCTCTTTACGCACTAATTTTGTATGTTTCGGTGAATGATCTGACTTTGGCAAGTTATAGTTTTTTTTTGTACGCTAAAACTAACAAGAACTACATATTTTAGGGTTTAAAAAATTTAGTTTAGGATCCAACTTTGAAGGAAAATTCCAAAATACCCCTGACTTAACGCGTTCGGGATCACTGATGGACTGTTGATCGACTCACGGTTGCAGATGTGAACCACGGACCCCATATGTGGTCTATTTTCGCATATGGGGTGTTATATTATTTCCCTTTGGAAACATTTGTCGTCGTATGAAGACTAATGGAATTGGAGGAATAAGTTGCAAACCCTTACTAAATTAAGTACAAACAACTGCAATTACGCTGATAATGCAAGTCAAAACTGCATGAACATGAAACTAAGACTGAATTTATGCATGAATGAGTTAAAAGATAGAGAGGAACTATTACCACAAATTAGAATGGAATCAGAAGGAAAGAGGTGATGTTACTTTGACTTCATGTGCTCTAATGCGTCACAAGTAGCTCCCTCTACAGACTGACTCCTCTACAAACATTGACTGAAGTGAATTCTTTATTTTTCAGCCTTCAAACATGACAATCAAAAATCTCAACAAGTACCTCTTCATAAGTGAGAATATCCTTAACCGGTACACTTTCGAAAGGCACAATAGATGTTGGATAACCCACACACTTCTTCAACAACGAAATATGAAAAAACAAAATGCACTGTTGCTAGATTTGTTGAAAACTCTAACTCATAACCCACTATACCAACCCTTTTCAAGATCTTGTAAGTGTCTAAATATCTAGAACTGGGCTTCCCTTTCTTTCCGAATCTAATCACCTATTTTATAGGAGACACTTTTTGGAAATCCCAATCATTGACTTTGAAATCTAATTTCCTTGTTCTCACATCTACATGAGATTTTCGGCTACTCTTGTTTGTCTTAAGTCTATCTCTAATGAGTTGCGCTTTCTCCAAAGCATAATGATATAAATCTTGCCTTATCAAGACTTCTTAATCTACTTCAAACCAACAAATTGGATACCTACATATACACACATAAAATGCCTCATAAGGGTCCATCTGAATGTTGGAATGATAACTATTAGTTTAGGCAAATTGTATAAGAGGAAGGTGACCATCCCAATTATACATGAAATCGATCACACAAGCTCTAAACATGTCCTCTAGAGTTTGAAAGGTACGATCTGCCTACCCGTATGCATCTTCTAATGAAATGATTTTCTAAGATTATGTTAGTACCAAGACCTTTATGAAACGACTTACCGAAATTAGAAAGTGAGGATCTTTATTTGAAATGATAGACAAAGGAACCCTATGAAAACTAAGTATCTCATTAATGTAAAGCTTGGCATAGTCCTATACTAAATCGATAGTGTTGCCAACCAAAAAGAGTTCAGACTAAGTAACTTTGTCAACAATCACCCACATTGAGTCATGTTGTCTATGAGTATGAGGTAAGCTTGTGATGAAATCCATGTTGATTAGTTCCACTTCCAAGTACAAATGTTGATATATGAGTCCTTCCTCCATGTTTCTAATGTTCTACTTTCACATTCTGACAATTAGAGCACTCAACCACAAAATCTGCTATATCCTTTTTCATACCATTCAACCAAAAGACTTCCCGTCGATCAAATTACATCTTTGTGGTTCCTGGATTAATAGAATATATGGAGTTATGGATTTCTACCAGAATATGTTTACTCAACTCACCCACCTTAGGAACACATAACCGCCGATGATAAAAAAGCGCACCATCTCCCTCTTGGGAGAAAACCTCATCTCTTTACTGATGGACTGCACCCTTTTGGTTGATCTTTATTTTCCTTAAGCTCTACTATCATTGAAGATTATGAACCAGTGTAAACGGTTACACCATGCAATATGATCATTAGAAAAACTCCTAAGAGAGAAAGTCTTAAAATCTTTCATTAGCTCCTTCATTTCATCCTCCACATGTGCCACACTACCCATTGGAAGTCTTATAAGAGCATCTGCTACTATGTTGAACTTACAAGGATGGTAATGCACACTTATATCATAGTCTTTGAAAAACTTAAGCCACCTTCTATAGCAACGATTTAAGTCTTTCTGGGTGAACACATAATGAAGGCATTTATAGTCTCTGAACAAATCTACGTGAACACCATACAAGTAATGTGTCAAAATTATAATTGCAAACACCAACGCTATAAGCTCGAGGTAATGAGTTTGATAGTTCTTCTCATGTACCTTCAGATGTTTGGAAGCATATGTTATAAACATATCTTGTTGCATTACTACACAAGATTAGACGAATCTAGATGTATCACAATAGATCACATAATTATCTAAACCCTCGATAGAGTAAAAACAAGAGTTGTATCACAATAAACACATAAGCATATGTTGTAAACCTTGTTTTCAGTTCTACAAAGATTTTCTCACAATCATCTTACCACTGAAACTTAATTTTTTTCTGAGTTAACATAGTTAATTTAGAGTTTATGGATGAAAATGTTTCCACAAACCTTCTATAACAACCATCCAACCCCAAGAATCACCTAATGTGTGTAGGAGAGGTAGGTAAGGGACATTATTTCACTGATTCTATCTTTTGAGAATCAACTTGGATCCCTTCACTAGAAACAATATGCATAAGGAAAGCAGCAGATTGCAACAAAAACTCACATTTGAGAGTTTGTAGAACAACCTCAAATGATTCACATGTTCTTCCTCATTCCTAGGGTAATTAAGGATATCATCAGTAAAGACGATAATGACCAAGTCCAAATATTGCTTGAAATCTTTGTTCATCAAGTCAATGAAAGCTGCATGACGAGTAGTTAATCAAAATTACATAACAACAAATTTATAATGACCATCCCGAGTTTTGAAGGTTTTTTGCGAAATGTCACTATTTATGACTTTGAACTGGTGATAACCAGATCTAAGGTCATTCTTTTAGAAATGACGAGAACTCTAATCTTGGTCAAACAAGTCATAAATCCTAGGGACGGAATATAGATAAGCTGGGTATTTGAAACAAAATTAATTTTAAAGTTGATTTTCCTTTTAGGAGGAACTCCTCGAAGATCTTCTGGGAACTTATTTACTACACGCAAGAGTTGGGGTTCCAGAGTTTGTTTCCTAAACCAAAACTAGATGATAGAGATAAACCTTAGAGATCATCTTCATAGCCTTAAGATTAGAAATGAATCGACATATATGAAGTAAGTTACTTCCCTTCCATCCTATGATTGGTTCGTCGGTAAACTAAAAATGAACAATCCTACTTCTATAATTGACTGAGGCATAACATGAATGTAACTAATCTATGTGTAGAATTATACAAAAGTTTACTAATTCTACTTCTATAAGATCTACTCAGGTGACTTTCTGGGAGATTGTGACATGACAATGTCTACTTATTTGTGTAGTTATGACTGGATCACCAACTGGAGTAGAGACTGAGAAGGGTTCTGAGAGAGTTTCTGGACAACACTGAATTTGAATGCTCTATAATGTGTTAGTCAATAAAGAGTAGACCCTCGATCTAACGATCCATAAGCATTTAGTTTAAAGACTCGTAACATACTAGTGACTACATTATGAGAATCATCCTAATCCTAGTGAGCCTGGAGAGCCTAAATCATGTTTTGGAGCTGACCGCCAGCTATACTAGATTAATTACCCTGCTGAGTCCGCTGACCTGTTAGTACTGATTAAGTTGTGGACTGAGCTCTATCATTGTACCTCCTTGACCCTCTTTAGAAGTAAAATCTTTCAACATGTTACCAGACTGACAGTACCCAAAGGATTATTTATTTCTACACCAGAACAAATTGGGTAGGTTCTGGTGCCTTAAAGAATTGAAGTCCTACATTTTTGGTAATTTCAGAACTTGGAGGATGGAACACTAGACGATGAATGTGATGAAGTGGAGACTTCTGCTCCAACTGCAGGCAATTTCCACCACCCAATTTATGTTGTATATAATAATAGTTTCGGATCCTGGCCTTCTTACTTTCTTTAGCCTACTCCCTAAGCTTATTACCCTCAACTTTCTAAGCACGAGTCTTGAACCTATAAATAATCATATCTTTAAGAAATATATCATTCCTACACTTTGTTTTTCACAAGATCGAATACCTCAAACATGAACCTATTAATTTGATCCTTGGAATTAGCAACCATGTGAGGAGCGTACCTTGAATGTTTGGTGAAATTGAGTTCATACTTTTGGACCATCATAGATCCCTGCCTTAAATTCATAAACTGCTGAGCTTTTGCCTCTTTTACATCCCTTTGGAAAATCCTTTCCAGAAATTTCTCACATAAGCACTTCCAAGTGGTTGGATCTGCCTCCGGACGCATGTACTCTTTCCATTGAGTATATTAGATTTGAGCTACATCTTTAAGATAATCAGATGCCAACTTAACCGATCAATCCCACATACCTGCATTACTAAAAAGATCTTATTCACATTATCAATGATGTTTTGGAGATTCTCCCCAATATGCATTCCTAGGAACTCATAAGTATTCATCCTAAACATATCCCAAACTCTAGGTGTAGAGTTACCAAAAATTAGCATTTTGTCAGAACTTGAACCTTCTTATTGTTATGGTTGGTCATACTCTAAGAAAATAATTTCATAGCGTTCGTAAATTCAACATTTGAAACTTCTTGATCAAGGACTTGAGGAGATGTTTGTGCCTTCATGTCATTTGCATTCCTTGGCGTAAGCTCTACAAGGAGGCATGATCTCAAAGAACAATAAAGAATCATAATGAGAAGTTGGATCATACCTCACGCATGATAAGAGTACCAAGAAAATGAAGAGTTTTTCCTGAAACACCTTGTACCCTCGCTCTTATTAGATCTAGCCCACTTTACACTAATCAAAAGGATTCTACTTCGTGTGGTTTTTTAGAAAATCTAGGACTCTTAAAACCAATGCTATGATACTAAAACCATTCATACCCCAAGGTTACCCCTTGGACGCAGTCACGGGAACTAGGATCATAACGATCCCGAGCTAACACTACTAGCATATCATAAACATACTTACATAAATTGAAGTAAAGAAACATTATGCGGAAACTAAATAATCATGTAAACTCAAATGATGGGGAATATCCATATACTATCCGAGTACATGAAAAGTAAGAGTTTGAATACTATTGATAAGTCAAACACTAAGACTTAAGCTGAATCTAACTATGTCAAAAATGAAGCATGTACTAACTAGAAATATTGGGACATGACCAAGCTAACTCTAGCAAAACTGAAACTAAAGCTAAAATCAATAAAGATATTAATTTCATTGGCCTTCAAAGGATTATAACTCACCATTTATTCTACGGAAGTGAATATTCAAAACCGATCGATGCATGATCTGACTGCTGAGGATATGAACCTAAATTACGAGTAGATGTAGTTCAGAGTATGTGTCAGTACTTGAAAGGTACTAAGCATGCAGGATAGAGTAATGCTGAAGAATAACATAATTGAACAAGTAATAAAGTAATAATATGAGATGAACATAATAAGGATACTGAAAATACTGCCAATGACATAACTGGATGCAATGACAAAGTTATAACTTACGGAGGTTGAAAACCGAAATCTATGATAATATGACCAATGCAAAATGATATAACAGAATTGTGAGAGATACTAACAACTGACATAAAACCATAGAGCTAAATTTTGAGTCCAATGTATATGCACCATCGAGAGGAAATAATATACCCTCCAAGAGGTATAGAGGCATGTCGGCGTGATCCCTAAAATAATGTTCATGGAGGGAACTTCCAACCTATGCGGCATGTAGTTCTTGGACTTGGGGGTGGTTGAACCTAGTCCACTCGCTATTAATCATTAAGCAATTGATTAATTAATAAGAAAATATGACTGAAGTTCTTTTATATTGGATATCTCAAAGTACTGACTTATAAACTAAGAATACAACATTAATATATTTAAAATAATGCATTTGAAAACTGAAGCATGTTAATAAAAATAAGTTAATTTACTAACCTAACATGTGTAATTCATGATCTAAAAGAAATACTTAGCTATTGTTCTGCATTAATGTATGAATCTGGGTAAAAATTATACTACAAGATGATAATATGATTTGGATCATTCTAACAGCGAAAACCTAATAATTTATAACATTTAATAACTCCAGATATAGAAGGTATTAAAGTAATCAAGATTTTTACTGAAATCTAGCTACCTAATGGGTGAAGGGAACCCACTAGTAAAATCCCACATACCGTGTGATGAATTCCTTCGAGAAATCTGTTGATCTTTGTCTGGAACTGATGAAGATTCGTTGCATTCTTTGGAAAGGTTTTGTTGGATCTTTCTCCTCTTTGCGCACTAATTTTCAATGTTTTGGTAAATGTACCGACTTAGGTAAGTTTAACTTATGTTTTAGGATAAAACTAATAAAATTTTGTATCTTAGGGGTTAAACGACATAGTTTAGGGGTACAAAACATAAGGAAAAGATCAAAATACCCCTAACTTAACTAATGTCGGGATCACGGACAGACGGGACCAACAGATCATTGATCAACTGATGGTCTATGCTATTGAACCGTCATTCATGACTGGATATTGAATTATGAGGGTATGAGCCACAAATATGGACCACAGTCTCTGACCTGACTTGCGGTCCATGGGTTCAGTCATGGGTCAACACTTAGAGGGATTTTTGGGGCTTAGTATGGGGAGGTTTAAGATGAAAATCATAGACAATCAACACGGGCCGTGGGACACCGTGTGGTTCATGGTGGGAAACCCTGGGTTGCATCTGCAAGTTTTAGAAATCTGCAATGTGGTTTTTTTATACTAGGTGTTATAGAAATTGAATTGTATGGAAAAAATGAGGATATTTAGCCTTCATGACTGCTTGAACTACTCATCTATCTTAGGAACACATAAGCGATAATCTCCCTTTAATACTCCGAAAGTCTAACGCTTAATCTAGAGCCTTACATGAGAATCTATGACTTGTAACAGTAAGTCCTTTTGGAAGTTTTAGGATCAAAACGTCAAAGTACGTCCACGCCGTCTAGAAACTAGTTCAAGAGGTGCTAACACTCTTAGACTATGTTCAACCTATTTAACTAAGATTTAAGTGTTGGAAAATGAAGAAATTTGGTGGTAAGGTGGCTAACACGTATTAGAGTTAGTTCATAGTCGAAACGTCAAGGTACGACTCTCTAAGGACCAACCAAGGTCTCTTGAGGAGGACCATCACAATTTGGTAAAAAGTTGCCAAGAGGCAGTGTCCATCAACGAACTGCAGATGACGAGCCATTGGTGAATCGAAGAGGTGTCGATGCCTCCACCGATGAAGACTTATCCATGTTTTTCAAGGGTTTCATTTGGAAAGTCTCTTACACATATCACATATGTGCAGCATAGAGACCACATTGCCCGTCGACTGACCTACAGCCCGTCAATCGGTGTTTCGTAGGTTAGGTATGTGTTTTGTTGTGTTGTTTTAATTAACTAATTTAATTAGTTAAAAGGTTAGATATTGAATTAAATTTTAAGTGGGATTAACTTGAGTTTATTAAAGACCCCTATATAAAGACTTAGCCGAATTAAAGTAGACCTAACTCCCATATTTTGCCAAAACCCAATTTCTCCTCCTTCTCTCTTATTTCACTCTACAAAACAAACTCCATAGAAGACCAAGCAAAGGAGGGTTATAGGGTTGCAAAGTATTAATTTCTACCCATCAAACTCCATCAATTAGTTAGGTATGAGAGTCCTTCCACCTTTGCAATCTCTTTCCCCAAAGGGTTGCTTCAAGATGATTTCAAAAACATAAAATTCAAGTAGGTTTCCTTCCAATACAAAATTGATTTTGTGAATTTCTTTGTTTATGATTTTTGGTTCTTATGAGTATATTAACATGTATTATTATTACATTATACTACTTCTTGATTACTCGACCGTGTTTGAGGAAGATGACCTTTTCCCCTTAACACTAGGTTGTGATCTTGAATTGAATTGTATAGTATTGATCCAATTGGCTTGGTTAATATGTGAATTACTATTATATGTTTTTATTATGACAATTTGTGATAAGATAGTGATGTATTGTAATCCAAGTATGCTAGTTCTTGAATAACAAACCTCAGTTGTGAAGTAGATCATGAATTTTACCTAAGTCTCTAGCCCTAGGACATGAACTAGTGATGCATTGTTGAGTAGTGATTCAATTGACTTTGTTATTATGTTTGTTACTATTGTGTGATGATATTACAGTATTGTTCGGTTGAATTGGATGGTTGACGGTAAGACCTTGATGATGGTTTGTTAAGGAATTGGGGTAAGTCTTGTGATCTCAATTCTTTACTCAATTGTGGTTATTTGTGATTAAGTTATGATGTTGTATTGAAGTATACCTTATGTTTAAATTTATAGGGTTGGTATAATTTGAGTTGGAATGTATTGAACTATGGTTTTTGAGTTTTTGGCTAAGATTTAAGTATTATAAGGATATTGATAAATTGCCAAAATGCCTTGTTATGATGTGATTATGTGAATGTGGTAACCTCACATGTATGAAATATAATGAAAGGAAAATACTCATGCAATTCTTATTGAGATATAATGATGATTACATAAGGGATAGACCTTATGACCTATGTTAAGCTATGATGATTAATAAAGACATTAAAGACAGTTCTAAAAGACCTCTACCTTAGCACCGAATGAACTAGAGTGAGGAGTGTCCCTTTCCACCTATGGAATGTAGGATCACTAATGTTCTCACGATATTGGAGTCTATAATGCATGTATCATAAAGAGGGTCCTAACTACATATCCTAGTTTTTGAACTATGTTGCCCCATAGGAATACTAGCTAGTAGATCTAGATAGATGCTATGTTCATGTTTTGTTACTACCTTGGAAAGTAGTTTGCCTCCCTTCGGTGTAGGCTTCCATGACACTGGATGAGGGTGCATGAATAATGGTCTTGCTTTGATTACGATTTAATGAATTCTTATACATTCTTGTTGATATTATAACATGATGATAAAGTTGTCTTGATTATGCTCTCAATTATGTTGGTATGCATGTTTACTTGACTAGGTTTAGTATTGTTAGTCTTGATATGTAAATGGTCTTGAATTAATGAATATGTCTTATTGAATTTTATTGGGTCTTTAATATGCATAAGGCTTTCCAAAGAAAATTGCATACTTTTATGAAATGTCCCTTTTTAGTATGATTTTTTTGTTATGTGTGCATATTGTCTCATACTTAGTACAAATGATGTGCTAACTCCATTTCTCCCTTTTCCCCAACATTTTAGGTTCCGGTCGTTAAAGGGATTGTGACGACTTTTGAAAGAAGACTTGGATTCTCATTCTCCAAGTTGGGTAGGTCCTTACCACTTCGAGGGCAATTCCACTTTTTAACATTGGATGATATTAGTCGTGAAGACACTATTTTCATTTCCTTTCATTTGATTACTAAATATTGTATAGGCTATATGTGGATTTTATTGTATTGTTGTATGGGCTATGCCCAATTGTTATACTCTTATTTAAATGGTTATGAGACGAGACATCCGTTTTAAGACTATGTTATATCTTATATATTTGTATGTGCCATAAAAGTAGAAGACTATGTAATCTTCTTATACAAAGGCTCTATGTATACTCGATGAGAATATATATTATGTGTATGTGAGAGGTATATGTAAACCTCATGATAGATAGAAGAAAAAGTTTTAAATTTTTCGTATTTTTAACCTATGAATGTAATGATGAATTCTAAGAGGCTAGTGTTAGTCCTCGACGAGGATGACGATGCCGGTTACCTCTAGGGGGTACTTCTCGGATGTGACAAACTTGGTATCAGAGCACGAGGTTGAATATTCTTATAGGCGATGTCTCATTTAACCATGTTTATGTAGATTCTTACTCATAATTTTGAAGCCCGCCACACTTATGAATAGAAAACTATATGATGCTTAGAAAATTCCCCTTTTCTTGGAAATCCCATATCGTGCCTCGAGAGTCTTGACTCTATGTGCCCTTAGCATCTAATCTTTTTATTGTGATCATAGGCAATGAATACTCGAAGAACAGTCGCTCAAAGACTTGATGAAGAGATTGCTAATGCGGGAGTTCATCCTCGAGACAATCAACTCTCTGCTCTTGAAGAAGTTACTAATGATAATCAAGCTCCCGTAAATCCTCAACCATAGGCGGATGGGGACATAAGGGTAGACTTTCTTCAAATATCCCAATACATTACTACTCAAGCACAAACCGTCACTACTCAAGAACAAGCCATGATGGCCCAAGGTAATCGGAAGGTGGTACCTAGAGGAAACCAACATGTATACACCATGGCCTTCCATTTGAGGGATTTCACAAGGATGAATCCCCCTACCTTCTATGGATCCAAAGTTTAGGGATACTCCCAAGAGTTCAGTGATGAAACCTACAAAGTTCTCTATGCTATGTGGTTAACTAGTAGTGAGAAGGTCGATCTAGCCACTTACCAACGCAAAGATGTGGCCCAAACTTGGTATGTCCAATGGAGAAACATAGGCCTTTAAGGGGTGGACCAGTCACATGGGAGATTTTCAAGGAGGCTTTTTTTGATAGGCTCTTTCATCGGGAGAAGAGGGAAGCCAAAGTTGAATAATTCATCAACCTTCGTCAAGGAGGTATGACTGTACTTGACTACTCTTTGAAATTTACTAAATTGTCAAAGTATGCTCCTTCTTTGGTTTCCGATCCTAAGGATGAAATAAGACGCTTTGTGACGGGGGTGTCGGATGACTTGAAAGAAGAATGTCATTCGTCTATGCTACATGATAATATGAACATTTCTAGTCTCATGGTTCAAGCTCAACAGGTGGAAGAAACAAGGGTTAAGAGGAAGAGTAGGAATGCAAGATGTGAAGGTCTTATGAGAGTAGTTCTTCAAAAGTTA
This sequence comes from Solanum pennellii, assembly GCF_001406875.1. Classification (NCBI taxonomy): domain Eukaryota; kingdom Viridiplantae; phylum Streptophyta; class Magnoliopsida; order Solanales; family Solanaceae; genus Solanum; species Solanum pennellii. The sequence goes on from NC_028640.1 coordinate 30,327,176, forward strand.
GGCTTGATATCGAAGACAAGTCTAGGTTAAAGAATAGGTTTTCAAATCATGTCCCTACAAAATTTCCCAACGCTCGTGATGATAGGGTGTCTAACCCTAAGTCTAAAAAGGTAAGAGTTACTAGATCACAAAGTGAGAAGCCGACTTGTGGAAAGTATGGCAAGTAGTATGGTGATTTCCTTGTTGAGACGGACAATATCTTTGGGTGCGGCCAGAGTGGCCACAAGGTTAGCGATTGCCCAAATTTGAAGAGGCAAGACAAAGGTAGCGGGCAAGCTGAAACTAGTGGTTCTAATATGGATCCTCCAAAGAAGAATCACTTTTATGCACTTCTCTCTAGGTGTGAACAAGAGAGTTATCCAGATGTGGTGACCTATAAGTTACAAGTCTTCTCTATATGTATGTAATGTATATGCTTTACTTGAGTCGGGTGCTACATTATTTTTTGTTACTCCCTAGATAGCTAAAAAGTTCGATATTTTTCCCCATATTCTAAATGAACTTGTCTTGGTAACTACCCCTATAGATGAGTCGGTGGTTGCAAAAAGGGTATATAAAAATTATCCGATAATGTTTCCCAATAGAGTTACTCGTATTGAACTAGTAGAACTTGATATGGTCAATTTTGATGCCATTTTGGGGATGGATTGGTTGCATGATTGCTTTGCTTCCATTGAATTGTAGAACTAGAATTTTCAAGTTCAATTTTCTAAATAAACCTGTTTTAGAGTGGAACGGGGGAAATTTTATTCCTAGAGATCATATTATCTCTTGTCTTTAAGAAATGTATAATGATCTCAAAAAGGGTGTCTATATCACATTGTACAAGTCAAAGATTTAGACTCCGAAAATCCTCCCATTGAGTAAGTCCTCGTAGTAAGGGAATTCCCAAAGGTCTTTCGTAATGATCTTCCCAGGATCCCTCTCGAATGAGCAATTGATTTGGGTATTGACTTGAAACCAGATACCAATCCCATTTCGATTCCTCCTTATCGGATGGCTCCGCCGAATTGAAAGATTTGAAGGCTCAACTCAAGGACTTAGTAGACAAATTATTCATTAGACCTAGTATTTCTCCACGGGGTGCTCAGGTTTTGTTAGTGAATAAGAAGGATGGGTCCCTTAGAATGTGCATCAATTATCTCCAACTCGAAAAGTCACTATTAAGAACAAGTATCCTCTCCATCGGATTGACGACTTTTTTGATCAACTCCAAGGGGCAAGATACTTTTTTAAGATTAACGTGAGATCGTGGTATCACCAACTTCGGGTGAGAGGTGAGGATATACCAAAAAGGCATTTCAAAGAAGATATGGTCACTATGAGTTCTTAGTAATGTCCTTAAGTCTCACTAATACCCCGGCGACATTTATAGATCTCATCTACAGGGTTTTTCAAAGTTACCTAGATTCATTTGCCATTGTCATCATTGACGACATCTTCGTAAATTCAAAAAATGAGGGTGAACACATGGACCATTTAAGGATGGTGTTACAAGTACTTAAGAAGAACCAATTATTTGCCAAGTATAGCAAATGTGAGTTTTGGTTGAAGTCGGTGGCGTTTCTTGGTCATTTCATCTCTAGTGAGGGAGTTGAGGTTGATCCAAGGAAAATCGAGGCGGTGAGAATTGGCCTTGGCCATTGACTCCAACTGATATTAGGAGTTTCTTGGGTCTAGCGGGATACCATAGGAGGTTTGTGGATGGCATTGCGTCCATTGCTTCTCCTTTGACTACCTTCACCCAAAAGAGTGTGAAATTCAAATCGTCAAAGGCATGTGAAAGAAGCTTCCAAATTTTTAAAGATAGGCTTACATCCGCTCCGGTATTGACTCTACCAGAGGGTACCAATGGATTTGTGGTATATTGTGGTGCATCCCGAGTGGGATTGGGATGTGTGCTTATGAAACGTGGGAAAGTAGTGCCTATGCCTCTTTACCACTTAAGGTGCATGAGAAGAATTACCCAACTCATGATATTGAGTTAGCAGCCGTGGTGGTTGCCTTACAAATATGGAGGCACTACTTTTATGGTGGCCATGTTGATATGCATACTGACCATAAGAGTCTTCAATATGTGTTTACTCAAAAGGAATTAAATCTTCGACAAAGAAGGTGGTTGGAATTATTGAAAGATTACGACATAAGTGTTCTCTACTACCCTGGCAAGGCCAATGTGGTTGCGGATGCTCTAAGTCGTATGACCATGGGTAGTGTGTCTCATGTAGAAGTTGCCAACAAAGACCTAGTAAAAGATGTTCATAGATTGGCTCGTCTGGATGTTAGATTTGAAGATACTCCAAATTGTGGTTTTACGGCCCATCATAACTCCAATTTGTCTTTGGTGGTTGAGGTGAAGTCTAAGCAACACCTTGATCAACCATTTATTGAGTTGAAGGTGTCGGTTCTTGGTAACCTTATTGAATCATTCTCCTTGAGGGGATGGTTTCTTGAGGTGTCAAGGAAGGTTGTGTCTTCCCACTGTGGATGGCTTGAGTTACCGGATTATTGGGGAAGCTCATGGGTCCCATTACTTCATTTATCCGAATTTACAAAGATGTATCATGACGTTAGAGAAGTGTTTTGGTTGGAAGGTTTAAAGAAAGAGATAGCGGAATTTGTTGCAAACTGTCCAAATTGCCAACAAGTGAAAGTCGAACACCAAAAGTCGGGTGGTTTGCTTCAAGAAATCAAAGTTCCTACTTTAAAGTGGGAAGACATTAATATGGATTATCTGGTAGGTTTGCCTCAGCATAAAGCAATATGACCTCATATGGGTGATTGTGGATAGGTTTGAAGTCCACTTACTCGGTGGAGGATTATGAAAGGCTATTCATTGATGAGATCGTGTGTCACCATGGTATTCCGTTATCCATCATATCGGATAGGGGTGCAAAATTCACACCTAGGTTTTTAAGGTCATTTCAAAAAGGGTTGGATACCAAGGTAAAGTTATGCACTGCTTTTCATTCTCAAATGGATGGTCAAGGGGAGCATACTATTAAAACCCTTAAAGATATTCTTAGAGATTGCATAACTGATTTCAAGGGAAATAAGGTAATCATTTGCCTTTAGTTGAGTTTTCTTACAACAATAGATGTCATTCATCTATATATATGGCTCCCTATGAAGCCTTGTATGGTAGGAGATGTAGGTCCCCAATTGGATGGTTTGAAGTTGGAGAGTCTTCACTTTTGGGTCCTGAATTGATTCATAAGACTTGGAGAAGTTTCATATTATAAGAAATCACTTGAAAATAGCCTATAGCCGGCAAAAATCTTATGCCGACCATAGGATAAGAGATTAGAGTTTGAAGAAGGTGATAAGTTTTATCTAAAAATTTCGCCTATAAGAGGGGTGGTGAGATTTGGCAAGAAAAAGAAGTTCAATCCTCGTTATGAGGGTCCCTATGAAATTTTTCAAAGGATTGGTAAGGTTGCATATGAGTTGAGGTTACCTAGTGAATTGGCTTCGGTTTATCTTGTGTTCCATGTTACCATGTTTAAGAAGTGTATCGGTGATCTCGAAGTCCATTCATCCTATTGAAGGTGTAGGTGTTCAAGAGAACCTCTCCTATGAGGAGGTACTGGTTGAAATCTTTTATATACAAGTAAAGAAGCTAAGGATCAAGGAGGTGGCTTCTGTAAAAGTGTTATGGAAGAACAAACTAGTTGAGGGTGCAACATGGGAGGCCAAGGCTTACATGAAGTCCCGTTACCCTCATATATTTGATAATTAAGGTTAGTTAATTTCTAATTATATTTAAAATAATGAGTTTATTTGAAATTGCCTTGAGTTTTTGTGAAGTTGTACAAAAAGGTGCATGTTACCCTTAATTATAATGAAGTCTGCCTAAAAAAATGAAAATGCAGTTTTTTACTTGTTTAAGTTTATATTGTGCATTTTGGTATAGTGTACCTTCATGAATTGTATTGATCATGTTTATATTTGTTGAAGAATGTTTTGGCATAATGAATAAGCATGTAATGAATGTTGAACTCTTATGAGTTGAGAAGGATGTTTTGAGTTGCATTGTGTAAAAGGTCATGTCTGTTATTATAATTTGATTGTGACTCATGTTTTAATATGCTATTGTTTTTTGGGCTGCTAGTCTTGAGTCTATTCCTTCCTTTCAAAGAATTTTAGTGTCATTCGTGGACGAATGTTCCTAAGGGGGGGATAATGTAATACTCTGAAAGTTTAAAGCTTAATATATAGCCTGACATGAGATTCTAAGAGTTGTAACACTGTTTTAAAGCCAATTATAATGTATATAAGTTATTTAGGAAGTTTTAGAATAAAAACGTCAAGGAACGTCCATCACTCCCAAAAACTAGTTCAAGAGGTGAGAGTGTGTCTTAGCCTATTTTACTAAGTTTTAAGAGTCAGAAAATGATGAAATTTGGTGTAAGGTGTCTAACACTTATTAGAGTAAGTTTATAGTCTAAACGTTCGGGTAAGACTCCCTAAGGACCAACCAAGGGTTGTTCAAGAGGGCCCTCGCAATTTGGCGAAAAGCTGCCATAAGGCAGTGTCCATCAACGGATTGCAGGCGACGAACCATTGGTGAATAAATGGGGCGTCGATGCCTATTTCAATGATTACTTAGATAAACTTGTGAAGGGGGTCATTTGGAAAATCTCTAACCAAAACCATGGATGTGCAGAACGGAGCTACACTGCCCGTCGACTGACCTATGTCCCGTCAGTCGAGGTATTGTAGATCAGCTCTGTGTTTGGCTTTTTTGTTTAATTAATTAATTTAACTAGTTAAAAGTTCACTTAGTTAATTAAGGTTTAAGCTAGGTTCAATTTGGTTATAAATTAGACCTAACTCCCATATTTTCCCAAAACCCAATTGCTCTTCCTTCTCTCTCCCCAAAAAAAACCCGATAGATGACCAAGAAAAAAGGATGGTTCTAGGAAGAAAATGAATATTTTTTCTCCATCAACGTTCATTAATTAGTAACGTATGGTATTTCTTTCATCTTCGGTATCTCTTTCCACAAAGTGTTCCTTAAAGATGATTTCAAAAATATGAAAGTCAAGCGGGTTTTCTTTCAATACGAAATTGAGCTTGTGAATTGCTTTGTTTATGTTTTTTTTTATTATTAGTAGATTAACATGTATTATGATTCCATTATACTAATTCTTGATGATTTGACCTAGTTTGAGGAAGATGTCATTTTCCCCTTAACCCTAGGTTGTGATCTTTTATTAAATTGTATAGTATTGCTACAATTGGCTTGTATAATGTGTGAATTACTATTCTATGTTGTTATTATTACAATTAATGAGTATATTGTGATGTATTTAAATCCAATTATGCTAGTGCTTGATTAACTAACCTATGTTCTGAAGTTGATCATGAATTTTACCTAAGCCTCTAACCTAGGCTATGAACTAGTGATGAATTGCTGTCTAGTGATTCAATTGATTTATTATTATGTTGGTTAAATTTGTGTAATTATATTACACCATTTTTGTGTTTAATTGGATGGTTGATGGTACGACCTGTACGATGTCTTAGGAAGGATATTGGGGTAAGTCTTGTGGTCTCAATTCTCTACTTCAATTTTTGTTAAATGTGATTAGTGATGATGTTGTATTGAAGTATACCTTATGTTAATATTGATAGGGTTGGTATGATGGTGAATTGGAATGTATTGAACTATGGTTTCTTAGTTGTTGGCTAATGTGTAAATGTTTTAAGGATGGTGATAACTTACCAATGTGTCATTATGATGTGATTAAGTAAATGTGGTAACCTCACATGTATGAAATTCAATGAAAGGAAAAGACTCATGCAATTCATATCAAGCTATGATGATGATTATATAAGGGATAGACCCTATGACCTACATTAAGCTATAATGATTAATAAAGGCATTAAAGACACTTCAAAAGGGACTCTATCATAGCACCGAGTAAACTAGATTGAGGAGTGCCCTTTCCCACATAGGGAAGGTAGGATCACTAATTTACTCATGAGATTGGAGACTATAATGCATGTAGCATACATGAGTTTCCAATTACATCTACTAGTTCTTGAACTATGTCGCGCCCATATAAATACTAGTTACTGGATCTTTATAGAAGCTATGTTCATGTTTTGGGACTACCTTGGCAAGTAATTCGCCTTCTTTTAGTGTAGGGTTCCATGACACCGGATTCCACATTAGCTCATGTGGTCTATGTCGTTTAAGGCAAGATGTTCCCAAAAGGTAAAATGAAGTGATAAAGTGAACTCTAACTAGGATGGCCTAAGGGATTTAGCTTGGTCTAGGTAGGGGTATGAGACTCTACGTATAAATTGCACTAGTTATCCCTGAGGAAAGTCTTAGAAGGATGTTCTTATGTATGTATATGCTTAAAAATGTAAATGATATGCACATGATGATCTTACATGTAAATGAATCTATATGACGTTAGTTTGACTTATGAACATGTGTTCAGTCTCTATTGCTAAAGTATGACATTTTGTACTCTTAATGACATGCTATGTGAAATTAGACATTGTTTATGGTTCTTGTTAGGTTTACTAGATTGAGTAAGGTTATGGGGCTTTGCTTAGTCATTGCACGAGTGGACTTGATGAGGGTGCATGGATAATGGTATTACTTTTATTATGATTTAATGAACTCTTATACATGCTTGTTGATATTATAACATGATGATAGAGTTGTCTTGATTATGTGCTCAATTTTTTAATTATGCATGTTGAATTGACTAGACTTAGTATTGTTGGTCTTGATATGTACATGGTCTTGATTTAATGAATATGTCTTATTAAATTGTATTGGTTCTTGAATGTGCATAAGGATTTCCAAAGAAAATTACATAGTTTAATGAAATGTCCCCTTTTTAGCATGATTTTATGTTGTTTGTGCATATTGTCTCATACTTAGTACAAGTGATGTGATAGCCCTATTTCTCCCTCTTCCCCTAACATTTTAGGTTCCAGTCATTGAAGGGCTTCTGACGACTTTTGAAGGAATACTTAGATTTTCATTCTCCAAGTTGGGTAGGTCCTCACTACATTGAGGGCAATGCTACTTTCTAGCATTGGAATTTAATTAGTCATAAAGACACTATGTTCATTTCTTTTCATTTGAGTATTAAAGATTTTACAGTCTATATTGTGGCTTTTATTGTATTGTTGTATGGGTTATACCTTATTTTATACTCTTCTTTAGATGGTTATGACATGACACATCCATTTTAAGACGATGTTATATCTGAGATATTTATATTTGCCACAAAAGTAGAAGACTATGTAATTTTCTTATACGAAGGGTCTAGTATACTCGATATGATTATATACTGTGTATGTATATTATGTGTATTTGAGAGGTTTATGTAAACCTCATGATAGATAGAAGAGAAAGTCTTAAATTTGCCGCACTTTTAACCTATGAATATAATGATGAATTCTAAAAGGCTAGTCTTAGTCCTTGATGAGAATGACGATGCCGATTACGTTTAGGGGGTACTTCCCCGATGTGATACTACCCCTTGGGAAAAACCTCTACATTATGTTGTTGAACTGCACCTTTTAACTTAAATAATATACGATCACTTTCATGTTTTCCCTTAACCTGTGCCACCAATGATGGTGCTGATATATTCTATAGTATCACACCACCATCTCATGTGTTTGTAAGAGATACTCCTAAGCGAACAAACCGACGGACATATTTTTTTAATTCCTTCCCTTTTTCCTCAACATGTGCTACATCACCCACTAGATCACCTTTATGGCCTTAATGTATGAGATAATTCGACCTATAAAGACTTAGATAATATTCTTCCATTCAAAGACTTACTCGCTGGAAATTTAAAACAAACGATCCTAGTTCTACAACTGAATGAGGCATAACATGAATGTAACCAATCCATGCCTAGACTTATATTGAAATCTACGATTTATAATGCTAGAAGATCCGGTAAGGTGACTTTCTAAGAGACTATGATAAGGGATATTTTTTTATCATATGCAACAGTTATCTGAAAATATATAAACCCTATGTCTAAACATGATATAGAGAATCAAGAATTTGTTTGAATTATAGGGACCTAATGGGTATATAGGAACCCACTAATGAAATACAACATACGCGTTGACAAAATCAATAAGAAGATCCTTCAATTTGGGGCTGAAACATTGAAAACAATTTCGCTTGTTCTTGACCCAACACTCCCTTCAAATGTCTACTTGTGCAATGGATAACTAGATCCCCATTCCACCACCTACTCTAAGTAGTACACCCTTAAGAAGACTTATTTCATTTGCATACATTTATGGGCGGCTAGCTTTAACCGACATAGACCATGACAGCTTGACATGGAATCCCGATAGTACCCTTACTAGATAAGGGATTCGTACTAGCCTAAGGTAGGGTCATATTCTGTAGCCTTTACATGGATTATCCAATAGATACACCTAAGCGGGTGCACAGTTAATGGATAAGGAGATTGCTACTAAGTAACTCATTCTCTACTAACGAGGAGCACCCATCTCAAGAGGTACATTTGATACACCATCTCTACTTACGAAGTGTGCCGACCCCTTCTTCAAATCCTCTCGGTGCTAAGCATAACTCCCCCGAGGAGTCTTAAACATTCATTGACTATAGGTTAAGAGATAACTATTGAACACCCCTTCTAAACTCACGAAAGGTATCCAACCTCCAACCTCTCTTTGGAAAGAGCATCGGGAATAATAAGGTTTGTACTAAACACTTTATCTCAACTCACGAAGAGTGTTCACCAAAAAATCCCCCTTTTTCATACTTAGGAATAGTAGGGATGGTCTAGACACTTCATCTCTACTCATAAAGAGTGTTTACCCTACAATCCCCCATTTTCATTTATTGGCTTCATTCATACATTCAAGTGTGTGTGTGTGTGTGAGTACATTTGACCACACCTTTCACATAACGACCATCATTCATAACATTGATTTCTATGCATGCTCACACCCACATTTATCACAATTTATACATTATCATAATTCAGATTTCAAATACATATTTCATTTATACACAAACCCTTCAAGGTACTCATTTCAATCTTCTAACACATATCATACATGTACATATAAAATTCATCACTTCACATCACATATCATGCCTTCAAGGCCATTTTCATAATACACATATAACTTCATATACCTGAAGTAAACACCGCCACAAAAGGTGGACCATACCACTCAAGAGTTACTTCAACATAAATTAACCATTATAAAACAACTTACCCTTCATCCAAACCTTTACGACCTATTAAAAATTTATACATTAATCCAGCTTAAAGTATCCCTTAGGGAAGTAGTTAATGCTCAATAAAACTACCAAGAAACAATAAATTTAACATCAGCTAATCATGCTCATTAATCCCATTTCATAAGATAAAAGTTGGTAAAAAGAATAGACATGATTCCATTGGGGTTTGGACATTAAAATCATCCTTTAAACCTAAGAACAACTCATTTTAATCATTAAAACATTTTCATGTAAAGACTCATTCTTAGAGTCAAGGAATAAAGAAGTTTGAAGTTCAAAACTTTTTTGAAATCTCCTTGAATGAAACAAGGTTCAAGGATGACTACCACAACTTAATATGAAGAAGCCCACGAAATTTGGTGAAGAAAACGTGAAGAATTTTGTCTCTTCCTTGGAGCTTGAAGCTTGTTGAAAATGGAGGTTTTTGGAGAAAAGGTTTTTGGATAAATTTTTTTTGATCCTTAGGGTTAGAAATGGTGGTGAAATGAGGTTAAAATGACCTAAATCCGTCCACAAATGATCCCCAAAGTTCCCAAAATACCCCTACACCATTTAGAATCTTTTCAAATTCAAATTTAACTTAAAAACGATGCGGCCAAGTCTGGGACTTGGCTGCGCATTGCGGAGGGAGCTTCTGATTCTTGATTTGTCAACACTGTGAGGCAGTCAGCCTCGTGCTACACACGCGTCATGAGGTGGGCTCCAAATTTGCACCTGCACTCTACCTTGGGCAGCTCTTTTGTACAATGTGTAGGTCCTCCTTGGGGGCCCTTAGGGTTGTCCTCGAGGAGTCGTACTCGAACTTCTTGACCCTTGGTACACTCCTATAGGTACTAGGGTCATCCTCAATGGTTTTAGACACCAAAAACTAACTAAAAACATGCACCTATGTCAAGGACCCACTAGCACACTCCCAAGCACATTTTCCGAATGTCATGGACGTTCTTGGATGTGTGACTTCCAAACACTCCCAAACTTTACTAACTGACTTCTAATGCTAAAAAACACTATTTTATTACATTATTGACTCATCAAACACGTGTGAATCTCTAGTTTGATCCATTTCATTTTTGCGGTCGTTACATGGTCTAGCCTCAAAGACCATTACTGGCCACGAGCGAGCACTTGGCATGACTTACTTAACCCGGCGAAAGACTAAAGTATAAGAAAATATTTCAAATTTTAAACAATTTCACTTCCTCAAAATTAACTCATAATGTTCTAAAAGTAGAATTTAACATAGGAAATGGCAACTTAAATATGTTCATAAGCCAATAACAAGATAATGACGAATCAACTAACATCTAAATGACTATGTATGAAGTCTCTAAAAATTGAGATGGATGTCGGGACACGACCCCGCGGTTATTTAAATAAATAAAATACTAAATAGAACTGAATGCAATAAGAAGGGGTCTGTAGAACGCAAGAAGTCTCACCAACAGACACTAGATTGCTCTATTGGATCAACGGTGTTCTGTTGTCGATCCTCGTTACCTGCTTCTGCATCATAATATGATGCAGGACAACTGGCATCAGTACATTGAATGTATGAATATGCGAATTGGAATGCTAATAAACATAGGGTTGAAAAGATTATGAAAGAAACTTTTACCTTGGCTTTTCTTAACTCAAAAATACTTAACTCATTTTATTATAAAGAATGTTTAAAACAAGTTCAATATAACGAATAAGAAAAAGTATTTGTGTAACGATCGGGGAGTACTCCTTAGAAGTTACAGATGTTGTCGACCTCTCGAAGGTCTTGGACTATCCTCTTAACTTTCATTCATTGCATTATCGTAAAATTGGCAGAAAATTAAAAACTTTTCATAGCATAACATAATGCTAGAAAATCAATTTATTTATAAAATCATAAGTACATAGTTTTACTCTAAGTCTTCTTTTGCCATCTTAGACTCGACATTAATAGAATTTAATAGGGACATGACCCTTAACAATATAAATGAATAATCTAAGCTATTACATGAAGCTGAATAATATTTTGAAATGAATGTTCTTGAACCATAAGGACCATTGAAGATGGGAAATAGCTATCCAAGCTCTTTATTTTAGGAAAGATCCTATAGTCACCACCACCTACACTTTGTATAAAAATATTAAGAAGAATGGTATTATTACAAGAATGCACTAAGTATGATAACCATATAAAAACAAGATTTAAAAAAAGACATTTAGTAGAAATCATGCATCATGTCTTTATAGTAAAACATCATGCAAATTGATACAATAAGCACAATATAGTTCACATATATCATATAGGCATGAATGTCACTCATAACAATACTTGAAGCCATTTTATTACATTGAAGACACATTCATTTAAGCACAATCTATACGTTAGAATCACCATCTAAGACAACCTACCAATCTCACTAGGGCAATGTACAAGTAGAATCATGTAATACTACTCATACCAATAGATCCTAGGAAGTCACCCTAGACTTAGACACATCTTATTCAATAATATAACAAACATGTATTAACCTTAGAAATAATATTGTAACATCCCCTATACAAAATAGACCAACCATCAGCTTTTCAAAAATCTGCAGGTGCAATAGACGATCACTATCGACAGACCATAGTCTGATCTACGGCCCTTACTGCACATCCATCATTTGTGCGTGAAACTTTCCCATGATGCAGCCTAGAAAAAAATCGACCAAGTGTCAATCCAAGGATAGACCTACGGTGTGTAAGTCAGACTACGGTCCATAATCTATGTCTGTCATCAACACTCTAGTTACCCAGCCTCTAACATAAACCACGATTGAGCAGAACGGTCCGTAGATGGACCTCCGGACTGTAGGTGAAAATTTGCAGATAATTAGGGGGAAAATGCAGTTGGGTGAACTTCAAATTTTCATAAATCTTAGAACAAAATGAATTAGGTGTTCCATGACCTATTATATTATAGATAATTTGATTAGTTTTCCATAGCCACAGAGTTCGCTAAAAGCAGACCTCCGAGTAAAAAGTTGTGCCCATTTTAGTAAAGGCATGTCTAATAAACCCAACCTATGGACCTAAACGACGGACCAACGATTGAAAGAAGGCACGTTATTTCATGTCATTGTTTGTTTGGACAAAATTTAATACAGGGGTCTTTTGGTGTTTTCCCACTTCCTTTAAACCATAAGATACGTCGTTTTGACCCTAAATCATCAAATTTTAGTCAGTCTAAGCCCAGAAACATAACTAAAACTTACTTAAGTCAAAAAATTAAATCAAAACTTAAAAAAAATAGAAGCAAGAAAGGAGTAAAAGGTTAAGAACACTATAAGGTTCCCTCAGTTCCAACCCCAAAATCTAAATATCTCTCCGTGGATTTCATCACCAGGTATGTGACATTCCACAAGTAGGTTCCTTTAACCCATTATATTCCAAATTTTCAGTATGTTCTTGATTCTCTTGTCATGGTTAAACCTAGGATTTATATAATTATAGTAGATCATCATAAATTAGTTTAATATATGTTACAATTAAGATTGTAAAGTCAGTATTCAGTTTATCGCATGAATTTCATAACCCTAGCTATGTATTTCTTTAGTTCTTGAATTACACATGCTAGGTCAGATATTTCAGTTACTTTAGATAGACATGCCTCAATTATTAATAAATCATTATCAGATTAATTTTTGCATTCTAAGTTTGCATGTTCAGTTTTGAGATATCCATTATTTATGGAAATTCGATCATAATGTCTTAATCACTTTATTCATTGGGAGTATCATAATACCAACTTGGACTAGTGTTAAGCATACCCAATCAGTCCCAGAACTACTAGCCAAGTAGGTTGTATGTCCACTTTGTGAACATTAATTTCGTGATCATGCCAACATGCCTTTATACCTATGGCAGGGTATATTGGGTCCTCTCGATGGGGTGTATACATCAAACTCCACATTTAGCTCATGTGATTTTATTATCGGTTATTAGTAGCTCTCCCAGTTTAGTCAGACCCTCTTGCATTGACAATATTTACATATTAGTTAATATTCAGTCTAAGCATGTTATAAAATTGGTTATTGCATCCAATTAGCTCAGAATTTAGTATATATCATGTTCCAATTATTATACCTGCTTTTATACTTGTTCAATTATGTTTTACTTCAGCTTTACTCTATCCTACTCGTTCAGTACCTTCAAGTACTGATGCATACATGAGCTACATTTTCTCGTGATGTAGCTTCAGGTTCTTAGTATCCAGATTGCTCTTGGGCGATTTCCGATCTCCAGTTTAGCAGATTCAGTTGTGAGTCCTCATTCTCCGAGGACAATAGTCATGAGCTTCTTTTAAGTATTTATTCCATTAGTTAGACTTAGCAGGGACCTGTTCAAACATTTCTACTCAGTTTAGAGGTTATTTTCAGACATAGTTAGTTTCAGCTTAGTATTGAGTTAATAACTTACTTGTATTAAATTCGTCAGTATTTCAAATGTCTGGGTTATAGAATATGGGTATTCACTATCTTTAATTTTAAATTATGATTTAGCTTCTGCATCAGTTATTTTCTTTAGTATGATCATTATTATGCTAGCAAGGTTAGCTTAGGATCACCTATGGTCCTAGGTCCCGTGCCCGCATCTCAAGGGTAGCTCGGAGTGTGACAAACACCAACATACTTCATTAATGGTAGCATAGGAACTCTTTCATTTATTTCATCTTAGTCATAACTCATTTAATTCATATGATAAGTAAACCACCCTCACAACTCCTTCACAAGCTTACTTGTGTAATGTACACATGGAGTCTCATACTCCCACATATACAACGAAAACCCATTTAGAAGTCATAAGAGAAGTTCAAATGCATCATAATAATTCATGTGTTGACATAAGTAATTTAAACTTTGACATACATTCAGACATAAATAAACGAATCATAAATCCTTATTTAATAAAGGGACCTAATCATAACTTCCCTTAGAGTCCGGTTGTGCATTATATAAGTAGGGTTCATAGTCCTACCTACACTAAGTAGTCTTTTGAGGAATCATAACAATCATTTATAATCTTATCTTAGTTCATTTTTTTTACTTTATGGATGCTTAGGCATAAGCGACATAGACCATGTGAGGTACATGGATTCCGGTGTTATATAACCCCATACCGAACGAAAGTGTTCTACTTGGCAAGGTAGAACCTACATAGTTTCTATCTAGGTGGATCCATTGTATATGACCTACGTGGGCACGTAGTTAAGGGATAGTGAGATTGCTTCTAGAAACCTGACCTGTTGCATTAGTGGAGAGGCTTCATGTAACACCTCAAAATTTCATGAACTTAGGATAGAGCCTCACCTACATAATGATTATTAAAATGATTTTTCCAGATATATACTAACCTAATAAATTTGATCTATAAGTATTAGAACCTTAGTGTCAAAGAAAGACGTTGACGTCCGGAAACTAGCAAAATTAAACTAGTAGATGTCCCTATGTTTGGTGAAGGTTTGGGAGTGTCAAAAGAGGTCTAAAACTTTTAAAAAGTACTTAAATAGGTAAAATATAGTAAATAGGGTCCAAACGTTAAGTAACGACTCCCCAAGGACTTCCCGAAGAGTCCTTGAGGAGGACCCAAACCTTGGTGAGCAAGCTGCCAAAGCAGCTTGTGGCAGTAAAGATATGGAGTCCCTTGCGTGTCGCTCAGCCAACACTGTCTAGGAAAAATTTTCCTGACAATGCGGGGCCTCCACGGGGTCCACTGCCTCAACCCGTATTTCAAAAAAAATGTGAAATTTCCTCCGCAACGCGCAACCACTTCAGAGATTTGTTTGTGGCGTTTTAAAGTCAATTTGACTTCTCAAAAAGACCCAATTGAGTAAGAGGTGTTTTGGGTAATTTACGTGACGAGTGCATATTCATTTTAGATCATTTTTAAGACATTTTTCATTCACTCAAATCAAATCCCCTAAACAAAAACCAAAATCTCTCGCCTCTCTACTTTCTCTATCAACTCAACCTCCTTTGAAGGATCAAGGAAGATTGGAGAAGAAGACCAAGTTCTCAACTTTTCTTCCAAAATTTTGTGGATTAAGTCTCTATAAGGTATGGGTTCTTCACTCTTGGGTTTCCTTTCCTCAAGAAGTCCTTTAAAAGTTTATTTCTAAATCACCCAATTCCAAGGGTTTTCCTCTTCAAATGGGTTTTCTAAAACTTGAAATTAATGATTAGTTATGTTGAATTTTGATTGTCTATGAATTGAGTGTATATTGTTGAATAATTGATTTTAATTAAGGGTATTTCTTGTGGATCATGTCCCTTTCCCTGATTCCCCAATTCTTAGGTCTTGCTTATGAATTGATTGAGATTGATTAATGTATTGGTTGTTAGACTTGTATCAACTATTATAATTTTTTAATGGACATCCTAGGGTAATTTGTTGGTGGAATTGGTATACTCCTTGATGAATTCATGATGAACCCTATTACCCCTAACTCTAGGTTATGAACTGAAGTTAATTGGGATAGTGATGTTACAATTCACCTAGTTCTTGTGTTAATTACTATTGTATGATGTTATTACACATATTGATGGGTGAGATTGGATTGGTTGAGTGTAATGCTAATGATGAAGGCTTACGAAGGATAATTGGTAATACTTTGTGACCTTAAACCTTTTCATCAATGGTGATGACTTTTACTTGGTGATAAAGTTAAATTGAAGCATGTCTTGTGCTTGAATTAAGTAGGTGTTGGTATAATGATGAAATTGAAATGTCTTGAATATGTTTGTGAGATTATGCTTAAGATTCAATGATATAAGGTTGGTTATGAATTTCCTATGTGTCTTACTATGACATGATGATGATATGCTAATCTCAAATATGAGGGTTGTCATTAAAAGACATTGTCATGCAATTTCTAAAGAGCTAATGATTATGATATACAAGGGGTTAGTATCCTATGGCATATACTAAGATTTGATTATTTAGTAAGGCTTAAAGACATTTCAAAAAGGGACTCTAGCTTAGCACACAGTGAACTAGTAATGAGGAGTGTTCCTTCCCAAGTAGGGAAGGTAGGTTCACTATTGTATACATAAGATCTGAGATTGAATATAATGCAATATGCATAAAGAGGGTCCCAAGTATATTTCCTAGTTCTTGAACTATGTTGCTCCAATAGCAATATAAGCTAGTGGATCCACCTATAATGTTATGTTCATGTTTTGGTACTACCGTGACAAGTAGTCCGCCTTCTTTCGGTGTAGGGTATCATAACAACGGATTCCACATTTATCTCATGTGGTCTATTTTTGTTAAGGCAAGTGTTCCCAAAAGTAAAATGATGTAATAAAGTGGACACTAACTAGGGTGACTTAAGGGGTTTGACATTGTATATGAAAAGGTATGGGAGTCTACCTAGACATTGCACAAGTTGGGTCTAAGAGGAGTCCTAGGAGGTTATTATTATGTATTATGATATCATGAAATGTATATATGTTGTTCCTACTTGATGTTACTCTCATATGATGTCTACATTAATGAACATTATATTGGTCTAAATTGCTACATGTGGTGATGACTATCTATGACGATATGCCA
This sequence comes from Solanum pennellii, assembly GCF_001406875.1. Lineage (NCBI taxonomy): Eukaryota > Viridiplantae > Streptophyta > Magnoliopsida > Solanales > Solanaceae > Solanum > Solanum pennellii. The sequence continues at coordinate 30,344,028 of NC_028640.1, forward strand.
TATGAACCAAGGCGTTACATATGATCTCTTATTTTGTTTACTTGATTTTGTGGGGTTATAGGGCTTCACATGATCATTGAACTTGTAGTCTTGGGACGAGATTGTTGGTACGGTTCTTGTGTGTTGATTATATGAACTAATGAACATAATATGCTAAGTTGACTTTATGATTTGGTTGTCGTATTTATGCACATGTCTTATGCTGTTGTGATTCCTTGTCTTATATATGCTATCTTGTGTGCATACGGGTTTTAAAATAACTTAGCATGTTTCTAAAGAAATTGTCATTTTTATGCATGTCTTCAATTATTTTTATGTGCATATGCCCATACTTAGTATAAGTGGTTGTACTAACCCATATTGCTTTTTGATCTACAATTAGGTAGGCTTGGACCGTTAAAGTCTCAAGGTCGTTTGCAAGAGAACTTGGAAGATTTCCCAAGTTTTGGTAGGTCCTCACCTTTCAAGGACGATGCCACTATATAGTTATTGTTGTTGCTTTAGTTTTAAGACATTGAGTTATTTCCTTTCTCATTTGGAAACGATTGTTGTATAAGCCTATATGTGGCTATCATTGTAATGAAGCATAGGCTACGCCCAAGTGTTGTATTCATTTTAGATGGTTTAATATGATACATATATATACTAGACTTCTTATGAGATTATGTTCCGACATTATGTATGTGAAATAAAAGTAGAAGCCTATGTAGTGCTTCATATTACGAGGAGTCAAAGTAAACTCCAAATGTACATATAATGTGTAATCGAGAGTCTAAGTAAACCTCAATGTACAAGTAAATGAAAACTTTTAAATTTTTCGCATTTTAACCTATGATAGGTAATGAAGAATTTTAAGAAGCTAGTCTTAGTCCTCTTCTAGGACGACGACGCCGGTTACGTCTATGGGGTATTCCTCGGATGTCATACTTCCATCTAATGAGTATCACTTGGATAACCGAACCTACTACATTACATAAGGGATACTCTTTTCCTCATTGTACATATCTACTCGGTGCGATGCTTAAACTACCTCCTCAATATCTTTAAGCCTTTATTTATCATTAGTTCATAAAGTAGGCTTTACGGACTTGGTCCCTCATACATCATATAGCTCAAAGGTTTCTAGAATAAGAAAGGACTTTCACCGTAGAAGCTATATTATGTGAGAATGTCCTTTCACATAATTCTTTCATTCATACATTTATGTGTGTGCACATTAATAAGTGAGAAATACTTTGACATAAACACCTCTAGACAACAACATTCTCATAATTACTTAATCATATACTTTACATGCATAGAATAGATAATGGTGCATATGAGAACTATCCTTTCAATTGACGTCATGAATCTAACCTACTCATAATTATGCATGAGAGTGTGTGTGTTTATATTGATCATCATTATCACATAAGGACAACAACCTAGAAATTAAGGAAACCACACTCCAAAGGATCAATGCACATATTCACTATCGACCAAGTCATGAATAAATTCACATAAAGAGTATTAGGGACTATAGACCATAAAGTCACATTACATCATATGAGGCAAGAACATATTCAACATTAGAATAGGAGACTCCTTACATGCATGACATCAAATATACATTAGGGTTCATATAGGTATGGGATCATTCTACAAGAGTATCATAACAACTAAGCATGTAGACCACACCTAACTGTAACAAGCACCCACATGTACATAACATCATCGACACACCTAGATCATGGAAATAGAATGGAAGACTAGACAAGACCTTCATACTTGTGATCATTATAACCACAATTTAAATTAAATCTATTTACTTCAAGGCCATGATCACAACATATAAAGGTAGACAAGAATGTAAACACCGCCACCATAAGTGGACAATACAACACAATGTCAACTCCAACACTATAAGTAGGAATTTAGGTCAACTTACCAACTCTCCAAGCTATGATCACCATTAATAAATTATGAACAGTTCGTAATCAATTGACATAGATAACATTAGTATTAAGAAACACACTAGTATCTACTCACAATTGAATCATCATCTAATAAAGATCACAATATCCACATTATATCATAAATTAAGAGATTAAGGAGATCATGGGTTCATCATGGATTTGGACTGAAAATAATAATAAAAGAATTGATTAATCATAAATTCATCATTAGAATGAATTTGAAATCACTTTCACAACGAACCCTTGTCTAGATTGAAAGATAACACTTTTGGCCTTAGAATTATTTTGGAAAATCATTGAAAGAACTCCTTAGATGAAACGTTAACTAATGATAAAAGGTTAGAACACCTTAACACAAGAAAAACCCATTAACATTTGAAGATTTAACCACTTGGAGTCCATCCCGTATCTTGATCTTGAGTTTGTTCTCCAATAGAGGTTCTAGAGAGAGTTTATTTTGAGAGGGAAAGGCTTAATTTGAAGAATGAATTCTATATTGGGTTTTAAAAAAACATAATATAACCTAAAATATATAAAACACCCATCCATACTTTAATTTGGACATGAGTAATTTCCCAATTCAACCCTTAACTTGGCAGTGTCTTGGACAGTGTTGTAGGTTCCAAACTACGGATGTTAGTGACGGGGCGTCGTCTGATCAACGAGCCATCCTGATTCTATCCCGTTTGTGAAATAGACACCACATTTTTGGGGCTGAGATCCCACGCCTAAATGTGGAGCAACGCCAGCAATCAATGGGATGTCGACCAGTCTACTTATCGTTGTTTACATGGTCATCAATTGTCACTGCCAAGGCAATGTCTTGCCAGTTTGAGGTCCTCCTCAAGGACTCTTAGGGTGGATCATGGGGAGTCCTGCCCGTTCGTTTGATCCTCAATACGCTCATATACATATTAGAGTCCTATTCTATCATTTTAGGCACCAAAAATCACATAAAACATGCAAAGACAGATTAGCAGATGCACACGACTAGTTTCGAAACGTCTTGGTCGTTCTTAGATGTTTGACTTCCAAACCTCTTCAAATTAACAATACAAGTTGTTACACACAATTAACATGTTAATAACTATTTAGACACATATGAGGCTCTAGCTTATCCTAATTTATTATGAAGTTGTTACAGTTTGAAACATGATGTCACCTTAAAATCTTTAATTCATGTAAGACATACCATGCTTCTTATAAATGTGTACTTGTGCAATGCATTAATGAAGTCTAATACTCCCATTCACACTAAGAATAAACCCTTGAAGAACCATGCAATCACTGTTGTGAGTTTTTCCGAAAACCATCACTTATTAGCTATAGTGATGGTACAAATTATTAGGCCCATGTTGCCTGGTCATCCTACACCTTGCTAGAGTATAGGAGTTGAACTACTAAGTGGATCCACTAGTCTATTGTGAAAAGGGTTAATCTAAAAAGTATGTCTCTTTTCTATCCATGCTTGTTACATGGTTTTTGGAGACTTGAGTTAATATGAACTTACATCCCATATCAGTGTTCAATACTACTCCCAAAAATGTAGTTAGCTCATATGTTTTGTAAAAATAACTTCTATTAAGATTTAAGGTTAGTGTTAAACAACATAGCTCAAAGGCTTTTTTTAAAATCTCATTTTCCGTTCTTATTTAAATGTGAAAATATTTTAAAACCTATTTGGGAATACATAGTAGCCATATACTTTTGAAGAAATGAACTTCAAGCTTTAATCCTTACTCATTGCTTATCTTAAAAATTTTAGTCGTAATACAATGTTAAGACACTGTGCTAAAGACTATTGAAACTTTTAAGAACTTTGCTTTGACTTGCTTCGTATCTTTCAGACTTGACCCTCAATTTATTTTACTTTGATCTTAACTCCCCTTGAATTGGATTATTGATTCAAGGTTTATAATATCATGTTTATGGATGATTTAATGATGTCTAGATGTACCTTAGAGTGTTGGAATTGACTGGAAAATATAGGTACAATGCTATGTAACAAGTACCAAAAGCAGGGGAATGAATTGGGAGAACTGCAATCTTTAGCGTTCTGAGAGGTGTGGGGCGCGAGCCCTCTAACATAAGAGGCCTAGCTGGGGAGCTCGAGCTGGCACGTCGGCCCATATCCCTACAGAAAGAGATTTATTTGCGGCACGGTGGCGGGCACGACGCCCCACCCTTTTTCCTAGGGGACTCCGACTTTTCTCCTTCATTTCATCTCAAAACCCTCTAAACTTCCATGGTTCTTTCACCAAACATTCGAATCATTAGTACTCTTAATATACAATAGATTAGAGCCATTATAACCCCTGGAAACATAAATTAAACCACAAAAAACTTCAACTAAACAACCCATAAGAATTAAAACGAATTATGTCAAGAACTCAAAGGATTTCTTTCAACATTATATCGGTGAATTGAAGCATTAATTCTGTGGGGGTGAACTAACCCAATGCTATGTGATCTCACATACTATGTAGGGATCACCCTCGACGAATTCCACTCACAAAACTTGAATATCCTTGGCGATTTCTTGATGATTTGTGAATATAATGTAATAATCTGCAAATCAAAGTGAGACAGAGTTAGAGCTCTTAGTCCAAGTCATATCTTTTATAGGTGATGTATTGCTCTATAGAATATACTTGATAGTTGGACCTATATGAGTGAAAAGTTGTACCGTTTTTATGAAATTCTAACGAACTTCAAGAGAACTCAGGACACACGCATGGACGCATAGAACAAAACCATGATAACCACAAAGATTATGAAATTACACTGTGATAGAACAAGACGTTGGACTTACAAAATAATTATTAGTTCAAAGAAGTTTTAAACTTAACCAATTATTATGTAAGTTTAGTCTTGTTTTATGTAGGTCTGGTGCATTGTTTACGGATACCATATTCGATTAATTAAACTCAAATTGAAAACTTAATAAAACTTTCGATTTCAGATTATTCTTGACATTTTTGTGAGATATGTAGGGGATTTTTGGGAAACTGATACTAGTATCTCAAAAAAAAATTGTCTATATTATTATCTAAGGTTTATTCCTACATTCCTTATTAAAGAGTATGTTAGTTAACGTATTCCTACCATACGTATTTGAGAGAATTATCTCACCATTGAATGGTTTTGACTTGTTCCAATAGCAATAAATTTTCCATTACCATTCTCAAATTGCCAACTATATAATATCTTTTAATTATCCTAGTTACTCCTTCATTAATTGGTGATTGTGCCGTTTTCAACTCTTGGACATGCCGATTGAATATTTCCATAATGTTCTCCACATAAGATGATCATATATATATATACATATATGTATATAATCTAATATTAGGTGGTGACAAATTGAGAGTAACATAATTTCTTTCTTATCTTTTTATATTCTATTGTGTTGGTTTTTGTATTTAAGAATCTTTATTAGTTTTTCGTGTTGGAAAACTATATGCACAGCGGAAGCATATGAGGATCTTTAATACCGTTCCTTTTTTGTACAATGATAACTACTTAATGATCAAAATCTGAATGATTAAGATTCAAATTTAAAAACAAACGGACTTAATAATTGAGCTTCAAACAATTAAGATTAAAACTCTTTTAAATCATTTAGAAGTCAAACGTTCAAGAACGTCTAAGACGTTCGAAAGTTAGCCCTTGAGACATGCATGTGTGTCTTGACATGTTTTACGTGTTTGTTTTGGCTGAAACTTATATGGAAGGTACTTGAAATGTTTATGTGTGTATTTACTTTGGAAACGTCTAGGTACGACTCAACAAGGGCCTCGCAAAAGGTCCTTACATTAATAATAGACTACTAATATCGTTTATGCTAGAACACATAATCATGCTAGAACATTATGTCAAAACACATGATTAATAGTATATACCCTAACAATCTCCCACTTAGACGCTTAACTATGCATTTACAACTTTCACATGCATTCCTTTATTTCTTATCGAAAGAAAATTTACCAAGCTATTTTCTCATGCAATTTTGTGTAGTATTGCTTCGTCGTAACAAATCGATTTTGTACTAGATCTTGAGAGTCCTTATCATGAAACCCTCCAAGAGTGTACTTCTTTTCAGGATCTCTATCATAAAAGTTCTCTCAAGAATACAAAACAACTCAATCTTCGTTATGATTCTTCCACTACGACTAAGTACTACTATTATAATCACACTTTCATATTCTTGAGTTTTGATATTTTCTTCAAAATCATTCGATAATGAAATATGAACAACTTCTCATGAAATGTTCTTTTAATTTGCTCAATATTACTCCCACTACTTGAGATAGTAGTTTACTTATGTCTAGTAACGTTTCTCCCACTACTTAAGTGCAATGGGATGTCAATTCTGACATACCCATAAGATGTTCTTGAGCGTATGGATTTACAATTGACTTATTTGTTATTTCTTTGTTCAATTCCCGTAAAGATAATTTGCTTCTAGGAACATGATTTACTAAAATTATCCTTTTCTAGAAATCTGAAAATTGTGTTAACAATTGACAATTGACTTATTTTCTTTAGGACACTATAATAAACCTTGTTTCATTCTTTAGGATACCCAATTAACACACACATTCCGTTCTTAATTTAAATTTTTCTTATTCTCCCACTCTGCACATGTGCAGGACAATCCTATATCTGAACATTTCAGAGATTAGATTTACGTCAAATCCAACTAGTTCTATAGGTGCTTAAGTTACTAATATGAAAGAAATTGAATTCAGAATCTTATATGTGGTTATTAGAACCTATTCCAAAAGAAACAAAATAACTATTACTAAGTCAATAATTAATCTCATCATCTTCACAAGCGTCTAATTCTTTTCTCTTCTACACCAATCTATTATAGTGTCTAGTGTAGACAATTGAAACACAATTATTCTATCAGATAAGTGACTTATTAGCTAAGAGGTTTACGTCACTACAAGCAGATTGTAGTGACTTTATACATTTTTCATGATGATACTTTTAATTGTATTAAATATTTTGAGTTAATCAAGACATTTAGACTTATAAAATATCAAAACATATATTCATATCACGAGTAATTATCTTGAAAACTCAAATTCACCTCTTGCCCATGTGCTCATTTGTTACACAAATCAGAATAGATTAGTTATAACTTATCACTACCTCTTAAATCCTTTTTAAGAGGAAAACTAAGATCTCTTAGTACTTTTCCTTATAAACAAAACGTACATGGTGGTAGTGACTTCACTTTCAATGAAAAGTTATTTCCATGCATTAACCAACCTCAAATTTTTATTCAGAATAAATGACTTAGACCCCAACGTACAGATAAGTGTCATTCAATTTATAAGATAGTTTCTCTTATGAGACAGATTAGTATAATTCAATTCATGAGAGATAATACTTATAAAAGAATCATGCATCAATATACCACAAGAAATAAAATATTTATCAAACTCAATGATAGAAGAGTTACAAATAAATATATTATATACTCATCTCTTGTTAGAAACTGAAAATAATTTCTTTTAACATAAGGTACATGTACAATGTATTCTTTGAGTTAATATCGTATCTCTACCAAAAGAAAATCTTCAGTATTACTAAGTGGGTGTGTAAAGTCTATTGAGAATATGAGACAATACTTTAAATAGATCATAATATTTTGAATAATCTCGAATAACGAAATACAGGGCTCTTTTATACATATATATTCATGCATCTCGAATAACCAATCGTTGGGATTGGAGAACTACTCATGCAATACACATGTACAATGACCGATTATTAAATCCATAAATTTATACAGACCTAAGTCAGTTGGAGAATCTACTATTAGTTTCAATCAAGTGAAAATTCTCTAGCTATATTGATCCTATCTTACATTATCAGCTTAGGAGAGTTAATATAGATTATCAAACCTAGACAATTAAATAGATAGTTACTTGTATCAATTTCATCTGTTCGGGAGGCTAACCCAGCACATAAAACTAATACTTCACAACTATTTAATCAATTATGACCAAAAAATCATATAACGATCCGAAAAAAATTAATTTCTTACTAGATCGTTCTTGTGAATCTACAAAATTTCAGATCAATCAGATTTTTTTTGAATTACAAAACTATGATCAATTTGGTTGAAAACGTTGTTTGGCCATAATAGAATTTAAAATTTTTCCGCTCAGTAATTCTTATCATATATCATCATTTTTGTGAAATAGATACACAAATCAAGAAATAAAGAACGAAATTCTAAAATTCAAACAGAACAACATGTTTATGTATACATTGAATACTAAAATTCAAAACACACCTCATAGATATCAATGCATCTTGAACAATAAATTTTGATGAAAAAATGACTACTCATGCAACATACATATATGGTGTCAGATATTCCCTTCAACAAATTTTAAACAAAAGCCAACTCAGATGGAAATTATATGTGAATCTAAGTTCAGTGAATATCATTATCCCTAGATACATTGATTTAATCAAATATTACTCAGTTTAAGAGAGTCAATATTGACAATCTAAACTAGAGATGAAATTTTAATGACTTGTATTAATTTCATCTATAATGGAGGAATGTCTAAACCAACACATGAGCTTAATACTTCACAAAATTTAGTCATCAAGACCATAAAGAAAAAACTCTATCACCACTATATTATAGTCGAGTAATTTTTTCGGTAAAATTAATATTTCAAGATACATAAATTATCTAAAAACATCATTTGAACGATCTCAAATTACCAAATCAAAGTATAACAATGAATATTTTAAATTTGATCGTTTCTGATGAACCAACCAAATTTCTGATCAATTGGAGTTCAAAAGTAATATTTATCTTCAAATACATGATCAAATTAAGATTCAAACAATTTAAGAAAAAATGAATAGATCCACATCCTTATTATATATCAATTGATGTTAACTCATCATGTGTAATTCATGTCCACATATAACATAAATAAAAACAATATAAAGGATGAAATTCATACTAAATCACATTTTGATTCCAAAGAACAACTTTAAAATCATTTTAGCAACCTCAAAAAATATAACCACATAGCAATGAGTACTTCTTACTTGGTCGTTATCAATGAACATACCAAATTTCAGGTCAATTGGAGTCTAGAAAAATATTTATTTCCAAATCTATGACCAAATTAAAATTCAAGTGATTTAAACATCTTTAGGAATTAAAACGATATGACCTACATTCTTATCACATATAAATTCATGTCAAATAACCATGTGCAATCATGTTCCAAATTTAACATAATCCTAACTAACATAAAGAATGATATTATCATATTCAAAATAATTTTTAATCTGTTAGACTATCTAGACGATTTTCATTAATACTATCAAATTTCAAGTCAATCAAAGATCAGAAAATTTATGACCACTTAAGCTATGAACAAATTTGAAAAAACTAATCGTTTAGGCATAGTTTTATATTAAAATTTTTATCCTCTTATAATAATTATGTCATGAGCATAAGGCGTACATGTGTTCTTTCTTCGGCTAAAACACGAAACACCTTCTTATAACAAATTGTCCTCTCGATTAATACATCATAGAATTCAAATGTTATGTTTTTCCTTTCACACCAATGGAAAACCTTAATCTCACTTCTTATGAATTAATTAAGCATTGCTTGTATCTCATGGTAAATCTCCATTCGTATAAATGAATATTTACCACTTCTCTTAGAATAGTCTATACATGATACATTGAAGACATTCTAAATGAGGGGTAAAATGGTAAATTGACGACACCAAACCTAATTTAATAAATTTTGGTGGGAAAATGTCGAGGCAAAAGAGGAAATAAAAGTTTTTTCCCCCGCCTCCAGCCGTCGTATTCGTCCTCCTGTTCTTCTTCTGCTCTCGTCTTTGCTTGCTTGCTTTCCTTTCTTCCTGCTCTCTTCATATTCCTCTTCTTCTTCTTCTTATTTTCGTAAATTGCGGGTCTTCGCTGGTAGTGCTTGTGCTTTCTTCTTCTTGAATCAGTTTTTTACCTAATCTGTAACGGGTGGACCAAATTTCGTTTTGTTAAATTGGAATTAGGGCATAACCGTTATATACCATTGTTTCTGGTAAGTACAATTAATAGTTATTTAAAATCAATTATTATCATCTGATCTGGGTACCTGCATTTTTTTCAATAATTTGCATTTGCGTTTCCAACATATTGTTATATATGTTGCAACAGTTGACCATTATAACATATTATAGTCATATGTACCATCATATGATTTATTTTTACAACAGAACAATCATATGTAGCAACATATGACTTACATCTCACAACATAATTGTCATATGTAGATACATGTGATTTATTTTCACCACAGAACAGTCATATGTAGCAGCATATGACTTAATCTCGGAACAGAATAGTCATATATTGCTACATATGATATAACTAAAAAATGTATCAACATGTTGATTTATTTTTCACAACAGAACAGTCATACATAGAAACATATGACTTACATCTCGCAACGGAAAGTCATATGTTGCTACATATGATATAACTAAAATATGTAGCAATATATGATAAATTTTTCATAACAGAACAGTCATATGTAGTAACATATGACTTACATCTCGGAACAGAATAACCATATGTAGCTACATATGATATAACTGAAAAACATAGCAGCATGTGATTTATTTTTCACAACTTAACAGTCATATGTAGCAACATATGACTTACATCTCGCAACAAAATAGTCATATGTTGCTACATATGATATCACTAAAAAATGTAGCAACATGTGATTATTTTTCACAACAAAACAGTCATATGTAGGAACATATGACTTACATCTCGCAACAAAATAGTCATATGTTGCTACATATGATATAACTAAAAAATTTAGCAGCATTTGATTTGTTTTTTCACAACAAAACAGTCATATGTAGCGACATATTACTTACATCTCGCAAAAGATAGTCATATGTTGCTACACATGATATATCTAAAAATGTATCAACATGTTGATTTATTCTTCACAACAAAACAGTCATAAGTAGCCACATATGACTTACATCTCGCAATAGAATAGTCATATGTTGCTACATATGATACAACTAAAAAATATAGCAACATGTGATTTATTTTTCACAACAGAACAGTCATATGTAGCAACATATGACTATTCTATTGCGAGATGTAAGTCATATGTTGCTACATATGACTGTTCTGTTGTGAAAAATAAATCACATGTTGCTATATTTTTTAGTTGTATCATATGTAGCAACATATGACTATTCTATTGCGAGATGTAAGTCATATGTTGCTACATATGACTGTTCTGTTGTGAAAAATAAATCACATGTTGCTATATTTTTTAGTTGTATCATATGTAGCAACATATGACTATTCTATTGCGAGATGTAAGTCATATGTTGCTACATATGACTGTTCTGTTGTGAAAAATAAATCACATGTTGCTATATTTTTTAGTTGTATCATATGTAGCAACATATGACTATTCTATTGCGAGATGTAAGTCATATGTTGCTACATATGACTGTTCTGTTGTGAAAAATAAATCACATGTTGCTATATTTTTTAGTTGTATCATATGTAGCAACATATGACTATTCTATTGCGAGATGTAAGTCATATGTTGCTACATATGACTGTTCTGTTGTGAAAAATAAATCACATGTTGCTATATTTTTTAGTTGTATCATATGTAGCAACATATGACTATTCTATTGCGAGATGTAAGTCATATGTTGCTACATATGACTGTTCTGTTGTGAAAAATAAATCACATGTTGCTATATTTTTTAGTTGTATCATATGTAGCAACATATGACTATTCTATTGCGAGATGTAAGTCATATGTTGCTACATATGACTGTTCTGTTGTGAAAAATAAATCACATGTTGCTATATTTTTTAGTTGTATCATATGTAGCAACATATGACTATTCTATTGCGAGATGTAAGTCATATGTTGCTACATATGACTGTTCTGTTGTGAAAAATAAATCACATGTTGCTATATTTTTTAGTTGTATCATATGTAGCAACATATGACTATTCTATTGCGAGATGTAAGTCATATGTTGCTACATATGACTGTTCTGTTGTGAAAAATAAATCACATGTTGCTATATTTTTTAGTTGTATCATATGTAGCAACATATGACTATTCTATTGCGAGATGTAAGTCATATGTTGCTACATATGACTGTTCTGTTGTGAAAAATAAATCACATGTTGCTATATTTTTTAGTTGTATCATATGTAGCAACATATGACTATTCTATTGCGAGATGTAAGTCATATGTTGCTACATATGACTGTTCTGTTGTGAAAAATAAATCACATGTTGCTATATTTTTTAGTTGTATCATATGTAGCAACATATGACTATTCTATTGCGAGATGTAAGTCATATGTTGCTACATATGACTGTTCTGTTGTGAAAAATAAATCACATGTTGCTATATTTTTTAGTTGTATCATATGTAGCAACATATGACTATTCTATTGCGAGATGTAAGTCATATGTTGCTACATATGACTGTTCTGTTGTGAAAAATAAATCACATGTTGCTATATTTTTTAGTTGTATCATATGTAGCAACATATGACTATTCTATTGCGAGATGTAAGTCATATGTTGCTACATATGACTGTTCTGTTGTGAAAAATAAATCACATGTTGCTATATTTTTTAGTTGTATCATATGTAGCAACATATGACTATTCTATTGCGAGATGTAAGTCATATGTTGCTACATATGACTGTTCTGTTGTGAAAAATAAATCACATGTTGCTATATTTTTTAGTTGTATCATATGTAGCAACATATGACTATTCTATTGCGAGATGTAAGTCATATGTTGCTACATATGACTGTTCTGTTGTGAAAAATAAATCACATGTTGCTATATTTTTTAGTTGTATCATATGTAGCAACATATGACTATTCTATTGCGAGATGTAAGTCATATGTTGCTACATATGATACAACTAAAAAATATAGCAACATGTGATTTATTTTTCACAACAGAACAGTCATATGTAGCAACATATGACTCAAATATCGCCACTGAATAGTCATATGTTGCTAAATATGCTATTTCTTCATAATTAGTAATTGTTTTTTTAATTATTTTCTTCACGTACAATGTCGTTACTTGTAGGGATTGATTGTCGTTGTGAATGGATCGAGAAGAAAAATCGATTCATATGCTGTTAAGAGGATACTAAAAAATGAGAAGCCGGTTTAGTAGGGATGTATGTCGAAAGAAACATTTTGTATGATGAGTTCTTTAATTTAGTTGTGCAAAAGTCTACATAGAATTGTAAATCGCAAAAAGATCTTGTCATGAGTTACATTCCCCATTTTTTCATAATTAGAAGGTATTACCTTTTATAATAATTGATCAATCTAGTTTGAGTGTTTATTTGGGAGGATTAGAGAGAACCGCCGATATTAAGAGTCTACGTGGAAGAAACTCTTATCGAGGAGGATTACATTGTAGACCAAGACCAACAAGATATGTTTAATGATGAATTTCATCCTGCGGATATGGATAATCCTGATGATGAAATTTGAATAAGTGAAGGTGAAGGTGAAGGTGAAGCTCAAGCTGAAGGGTCGGACCTTGAGAGCAAGTTTCCTCGCACACCTATAGTTGGCAGCAACAATCCATATGCTTCTCAAACTTCACGTGTGAATAATGTTAGAGATGATGAAACAAGATTTTATAAGGGAATGACATTCAAAAACAAGCAAGAACTGGAAAATTCATTGAAAATTGCTTGCTTGAAAAAAGATTTTAGACTGAAAAAGGTGATCAATTCTCGTAATGTGTTTTCCTTTAGATGTTCATGTCCGGATTGAAATCGGTGGTTGAGGGCTATGAAATTACAAGTAGTGACAGGCTTCCCATTAGAATCTATGAAAAGTACCATACGTGTGGTTCAGAGCATCTTACAAGTCATAATCCCCACGCCACGGCAAAAGTCATAGGTAAGTACTTTTAAAATAGGTTTCCCAATGGTAAAAGCCCATCCACAAGAGACATGTCAAATCAACTCCGTACAGAATTTGATTTAAAGGTAACATATTGGAATATTTTTAAGGGCATGGCATGCTAAGTCTAATGTTAGGGGAACACATGAGCAAGGGTATGCAGTGCTTAATAGGTACCGATATATGTTTGAAGTTGCGAATCGAGGAAGCAAGACGGCATTGTCGCTCGATGAAAATGGGTGGTTCCCGTACTTCTTTGTATCATATTCTGCTTGGATAATTGGTTTTCAAGAAACAAGAAAAGTAATAGAAGTTGATGGTACATTTCTAAGAATCAAGTATGGATGATTCTGCTATCGGCGGTGGCACAAGATGCCGAGAATCATATATTTCCAATGGCTTTCTGTGTTGTAGACAAGGAATGTGATGCCTCATATGAATATTTTTTTAAAAATATGAGAAGCTTTGTAGATGATACTGATGAGTTGTGCATTATCTCTGATAGGCATCCAAGTATTCGAAAGACGGTTTCGAGAATCTGCCCTGCATCTCCTTATGGTTGTTGCATGAGATACCTTTGGGAAAATATTTGAAATAACTTTCACAATTCAAAGGTAGTGTCCCATTTTTATAAAGCAGCAAAGGCGTACGATAAATGTGAAATCAATGATCATTTCAATCAAAAAAGAGATTTGGTACCAAAGGTAGTTGAAACTCTTGAACGTATTGGATTTCACACATGGAAAAGGGCATTTTGCCCGGGAAATAGGTACCATCTCAATTGTTTTTATTTTTACTTTATGTGTTTTGTATGATTTTTATTTTTTGTGTAGATATAACATTATGATGTCAAACATCGCGGAATTGGTGAATGTTATGTTTGATGTTAAAAGAGAGTTTCCCATTGTCACTCTATTCAATGAAATAAACAGGAGATTTGCATTGTTATTTCACAAGAGGCGTATGGAAATGGTGCACTCCGCAAATAGATTTGTTCCTTCAATTTAAAAAGACATATCATAGTATGTCAATGCGCGCAACAAGATTTTGGCCATCAAATAGCTAACTACAAGTTAGTGTCACTAGTCATGGAGATGTTGCTACTATGGATCTACAAAGAAGAATTTGTACTTGTAGAATTTTTTATTTGGACAAACTACCTTGTCCACAGGCCATGGAAGCGATTCGATCCCAACATGGTGATGATTCTAGAAATCAGATTTACTTGTATTCCTCTCCATATTATTTAGTGGAATAATACATAATGACATATTGTCTGGAAATCCACCCGGTGCCAACTGAAGATTCTTGGATTGTCCCTTTGGATATCACACAGAGAGAAATACCTCCTCCATATGTTGATCCAAGTAAACCCGGAAGAAGTACATATAAGAGACGGCGTGAAGTTGGTGAATCATTTCCAACAAGAAAATATAAGTGTTCAGTATGTACGGACTTTGTCCACAAAAAAACTGCATGCCCAAATCAAAATGCTAATAAGAATTGTTAAGCATTGTGTTTTTGAATTTTAATGAATGTTCTTCCTTATTTGAGGATGATCTCTATTATATAATCTTATTTAGACATGCCCCAATGTGTGATTTGTTGCTCTTCATTGTTTCTGCGTCAACACATGTCAAATGTTGCTACAGGATATACTAGATGTGGCAACGTACTCAACAAATGTTGCTACAAGTGAATCATCTGTAGCAACATATGACTCAAATTTTGCTACATATAATCATCTGTAGCAACATATGACTCAAATATTGTGACGGATGAACGTTGCGATATACGCATCAGCTGTAGCAACATTGACTCAAATGTTGCTACATATAATCATCTATAGCAACGTCTACTTTTAAATAATGATTACTTGGGACTGTGCTTTAAGATATATTAGATATGACAACATATGCAATAAATGTTTCTAAAGACGAATTAGCTGTAGTAACATATGTCACATGTTGTGACGGACGACTGTTGCTACATATACATATAACTCAAATGTTGCTACATATAACCATCTGTAGCAAAATATACTTTTAAATAATGATTACGAATGTGCTTTTATATATATTATACGTGACAACATATGCAATAAATATATCTAGAGACGAATCAACTATAGCAACATATGTTGTGACAGACGAATGTTGATACATATAATCATCTGTATTAACATATGACTCAAATGTTGCTACATATAATCATCTGTAGCAACATATACTTTCAAATAATGATTATGTGGGACTATGCTTTTAGATATATTAGATGTGGAAAGATATGCAATAAATGTTGTTACTGACGAATCAATATATACAATTAATAATTACGACTCTTGAGTTCACTCTGTTGAAATGTTATGTCTTGCAACATTTCAAAATTGTTGGCCTTTATAAGAACACAAGAAGGGAGAGATAAGTCAAAAGTTGTCTTCTCTTCTTTTCTTCTTTTTCATTCTAAAAAATTGCTTCAACTAGTTTAAACCTCTTCGAATCCATTCCGACTGAACTAGTAATTCTTATCATTGAAAGGGTTGCTTCCTACTCTAGAAGATTTAGTTAGTGTTAAATTATGATCTAGGTTCCTCAATGAAGTTGGTAATGAACATTCTGTCTATCAGAAGGTTTTATTGGTCAGCTTTCCCACTGAACCTACACGGACGACGAATCAACATGTCGTGTCTTTCATGAATATTTACATAGCATCGAAGAACTTAGAAGACTTATACAGAAAATGCGTACTAATTTTACAGTTTTTAGTTCTTTTTTACCTTGCATCAATTTATTTTGTAATCTTAATGTGTTGTTTCTTTTATAGTTTGATTTTTTCAATCGTAATGATCCAACTGCACTGAGAATAGTTAAAAAGTAGCAGAAGGTGGCCACGGAGGTGCAGAATATGTGCTTGCCGTATATCAATATTTGAAGGCGGTATTTCCATGAGAGAAGACTTGATGTACCTTGAAAACATGAAAAAAAAATATGCCAGTAATAGTGAGAAGATGTTGACACCATTTGCAGTGCATTTTAAATCTATTGTGGGTGCAAGAACCTCATATTTTGGGTGTAAGACGCATTTATTGCATTGTGCATCAACCCCAACAAAATGCCCGCATGATTGGTTGGCCCAGAGGAAGTGACGATGAAGACAATATTTGTTGTGAATTGTGTATTTGTGATTTAGAACTAGAATATCTAGTTAAATTTCTTCCTCATACTAGTGTGTGGGAATAATTTAATTTAATCTGTGTTGAAGATGATGTTGATTTTATTATTTTTTGAATTTATTTTGAAATTATATATGTGGCAACATATTATGTCACATATGGTGAAAATGTTGTCTTCACTTGTTTCGTACTTATTTTCGAATTATGATATAACAAATTATGGTCGTACACAGTACTCTTCATTGTTATACCTTATTATTATTGATTATTTATGTTCTAAATCGATAGAATCATCTATTAGTGTCTCCTTGATTTTTCATCTGTGGCAACATATGGAGTTTCTGTTATTAAATTCGCAACATAAAACGAAACTGTTGCAACATATAATTATAACAAATAACTTTTTTGGGGCTTAATTCAATTAAATTGTCACGTCATTCGATATTTGGCACCAATATATAGTCCTAAAAAACTCTAAGTAACAAATTATCGTCGTTAAAAACACTCTCCACTGGATTATAGCAATTATATATATAAAGGCAATCATCTCACTAGTTCATCATACATTGTCCTAGTAAATCCATATGATAGTTATATAACACCATTCTAAATCGTTGTTCCAAATTTTATTCCATATTATTATTGATTATTTATGTTTTAAATCACTAAAATTTTGTTCAAATTTCCATTTTTCCTTTCCTAAATCGATCGAATCGTCTAGTAGTTTCTCCTTCGCTACGTATGCAGTTTCTGTTGTTAAATGCATAACATATAACGAAGCTGTTGCAACATATAATTATAACAAATGACTTTTTTGGGGCTCAATTCAACTAAATTGTCATGTAATTCGATATGTAACACCAATATATAGCCCTACAACATGTCTAAGTAACAAATTATGGTTGTTAACAACACTCTCCATTGGATTATAGCAATTTTATTTATAAAGATAATCATCTCACTAGTTCATCATACATTGTCCTAGTAAATCCATATGATAGTTATATAACACCCTTCTATCGTTGTTCCGAATGTTATATCTTATTATTATTGATTATTTATGTTCTAAATCACTAAAATTTGGTTCAAGTTTCAATTTTTCCTTTCCTAAATTGATTGAATTGTCTATTAGTGTCTCCATGATTTTTCATCTTTAGCAACATATGCAGTTTTAGCTGTTAAATTCGCCACATATAATGAAACTGTTGCAACATATAATTATAACAAATTACTCTTTGTTAAAAGTGGTCCAATGATAGGCAAAGCCCATTTTGTTTAACAAAAAGTAAAATAGGCCCAACCCATTCTAAAATATGTTTTCAATCTCATTTCAAGAATAGGGTTTTCAAACTTTTCATCTTTGCTGCTTCAGTTTTGGTGCCTTTATTCAAATCTAATTTGATTTTCTGTTAGTCACACAGTTTAATATTTGATTCGCGTTTGGTTAAACACAATTTCAGTACTCCAATGGTATGATGTCAAATGCTATACTAAGTAGAATTTGTGATGATGAAAATGATACTATGTTGAATGTTAAAATATATTGCAAACATGGAGATCTACTTTCAATGCGAACTTCATGGTCAAAAGACAATCCAGGCTGCAGATTTTGGTCTTGTCCATTATATCGTGTATGTGTGTTTATTTGTAAAATATTTTGGAGATTTCAGATCTCTTTATTTTTATTTAATTAAAATTTATTTCTTTGTGATATTTTAGGAGAATTCATGCAACTTCTTTAGATGGAGGGATCGTGAAGATGTTGATATACAATCCAAGTTCGTTTTTCTCCGATTGGTGAACAAAATCAAGGAGTTGGACACTGTTGATGAAAGTCATATTAAAAGAAGTACAAAATGGGGTATAAAGGAGAAGAAAAAGACTGAATGTTGTAGCATTTGGAAGCTAATGTTTGTGTTATTTGTTTTTTTCTTGTATTTCTAAGCATTACCAAGAAGAATTTTGTAGAGGATACAAAATCATTATGTAGTTATGTACAACCAATACAATTATCATAGTTGTGGAATTAAATAGACGTAGTTTTGCAACCCAGATCAAACAACAAATTATTATGTAGTCGTGATGAAAGAATGTTGCGATATACACTTCAGCAATAGCAACATATGACTCAGATGTTACTACATATGATCATCTATAGCAACATCTGAATCAAATGTTGCTACATATAATCACCTATACAAACATATGACTTAAATGTTTCTACAGCATATTCGTCTGTAGCAACATATGCCACATGTCGTGATGGACGAATGTTGTGATATACGCATCAGCTGTAGCAACATCTGACACAAATGTTGCTACAGCTGATTCATCTGTAGCAACATATGCCACATGTTATGACGGATTAATATTGCGATATACGCATCAGTTGTAGCAACATATGACTTAGATGTTGCTACATATAATCATCTGTATAAATATCTGACTCAAATGTTGCTACATATAATCACGTAAACCAATATATGACTCAAATGTTGCTACAGTTGATTCGTCTATAGCAACATATGCCAGATGTTGTAATGGACGAATGTTGTGATATACGCATCAGTTGTAGCAACATCTGACACAAATGTTGCTAAAGCTGATTCGTCCGTAGCAACATATGCCACACGTTGTGACGGATGTATGTTGCGATATACGCATCAGTTGTATCAACATATGACTTAGATGTTGCTACATATAATCATCTGTAGAAACATCTGACTCAAATTTTGCTAGATATAATCACCTACAGCAACATATGACTTAAATGTTGCTACAACTTATTCGTCTGTAGCAATATATGCCACAATGTCGTGATGGACGAATGTTGCGATATACGCATCAGCTGTAGCAACATCTGACTCAAATGTTGCTATAACTGATTTGCCTGTAGCAACATATGCCACATCTAGTGATGGACGAATGTTGTGATATATGCATTAGCGTTGTAGAAACATATGACTCATATTTTTCTACATGTAATCATTTGTAGCAACATCTGACTCAAATGTTTCTACATATAATCACCTATACCAACATATGACTCAAATGTTGCTACAGCTGATTCGTCTGTTGCAACATATGCCATATGTCATGATGGACGAATGTTGCGATACACGCATCGGCCGTAGCAACATCTGACTCAAATGTTGCTACAGCTGATTCATCTGTAGCAACATATGCCACATGTTTTGACGGAAAAATGTTGCGATATACACATCAGCTGTAGAAACATATGACTCAGAGGTTGCTACATATAATCATCTGTAGCAACATCTAACTCAAATGTTGCTACATATAATAACCTATACCAACATATGACTCAAATGTTGCTACAGTTGATTCGTCTGTAGCAACATATGCCACATTTCGTGATGGATGAATGTTGCGATATATGCATCAACTATAGCAACATTTGACTCAAATGTTGCTACATAAAATCATCTATAGCAACATATGAAAAAAATGTTGCTACATATAATCATCTGTAGCAACATCTTACTCAAATATTGCGATATACGAATCATCTGTAGCGACATATGCCAAATGTTGTGATAGACAAATTGATAGAATAAACATTGTCTTTAATTACATTGTCTTTAAGATAAAATAAAATAATATATTTTATAAATTAAACATTATCTTTTATTATAAGCATAATGTCAATGCTTTAAGCACTGAGATATTATCCCATTACCCCAAATATATTGCATCCGTTCAATTAGAATGTCACATAATAGTGAACTGGGTGGATGTAATTCTGTCCGACTAATCATGTGCTCAATGAATGCAATGGAATATGACCCGCATGCCGCTCTACTGACATTTTGTACCATAGGTTCTATTTGACCGTTAAATTCCCATGGTTGTGTGAGCAACTTATCTGGCAAATGATTCATTATTCCACTCTGTTTAAGAAATTTAGGCATCAACTCAAACACATGTTGTATGAGTGTGAAAAACTTGTCATTTTCCATAACCACCAGGTTGCAGTCACAAACATTGATCAATCCCTCGTGCAAGACAATCTTGATTGTCACGAAATGATTCCACAAAATGTTCATGAGTTTCAAAATCCTTTTTGCATCAATCCAATCCATGCCTCCAGGAGTTGGCCTAATACCCCTGACATAGTCAATCATATCATCATCCCATACAAAGTAATCTAGTAACTGACTCATGCTTTTACCACCTGACATTCTATCTCTGGGTTCATAGTAGTCGCAATATGTGTTACAAATGTTGCTACCGATGAATCATCTGTAGCAACACGTGTCACATGTTGTAACACATGACTCATCTGTCGCAACATGTGACACAAATGTTGCTAAAGATGAATCATCTGTAGCAACATGTGTCACACATGTTTCTACAGATGAATTGTCTGTTGCGACATGTGTCACAAATGTTGCTACAGATGAATCATATGTAGCAACATGTGTAACATGTCGCAACACACGAGTTGTTTGTCGCAACATGTGTCACAAATATTGCTACAGATGATTTATCTGTAGCAATATTTGTGGCACATGTCGCAACACATGATTCCTCTGTAGTAAGATTTGTGTCACATATTGCTACAGACGAGTCATGTGTTGCAACATGTGACACAAGTTGCTACAGATGATTCATCTATAGCAACATTTGTGACACACGTTGCGGCAGACAATTCATCTATAGCAACAAATGAATTATATGTAGCAACATGTGACACAAATGTAGCAACATATGCTTGTAATATACTAATAATAACTTATTGCATCAACAAGAGGGTTAAAAAGATCTAGAATATGCCCTTCTTTTGTAGTTTTTGTTCTTGTTATCAACCATCTCATCATCCTTGGGGATGATCTCTCTTCTGCTGCAATTACTTGGTGGGTAAAATAAGGAATGGCGTCAAATGGCCAGGCCTGTAAAAAAGGAGAACATGTTAGTAATCAAATGTTGAATTATTACGTAATACAGTATAAAAAGATTAAAAACATTCAGCTTTACCATGAAAGCCCATGGAAAACCAAACAAGTTGCTGGTCTTTTCTCTTAAAGGCCTCAACATCTAGTCGACAGTTAGATAAAAGCTCTCATGACCCCATGGTAGTTCTTGAAAGCTTCAATATCCAGACAGAAATTGACATACTTTAAAAGTATGTTGTTGCCCGGATCCTTCGGCAAAAGAATATTATGTGTAAACCAAAGTAAGCACAATGACTCCTTGTGTGTCCTTGTTGTATCCTCCCATTCCAACAAACTTAATAAGTCCGAATTTTTAAAGCTTTTGCCAACAAGGGACATCAAGTCATGCTCCTCAGTTGGCAGTGGTTTTTTTCCTGCTTCTGCTACTTCTTTAATTATTTTCTTTCGTCGCGGTTCTGTTTTAACAATGTATTCAGGGATGCGCTCAACAGGAGGATGACTTTTTAGACCTGTACTATGACAAACTCTCTTATGCCAAAGAAAACTGGCATGCCACAATAATTAATTAGAATTTCATCCTTCTTATTTGGATTTTCAAAAATGAACCTCTTTTCAAAAGTTCATACACGATGGTCATTTGAAAATGTGGAAGTGGATCAATGGGTAAATAAAAAAAATAACCAAAACAACTATTTCTGAAAAAATCTTCCAATTGATTTCTCTTGAGGATATCCCTGAATTTGATGAAAGGTATTCCCAGGATTGACCTAATGATGTTGTCACCATTAGCATAAGGCTGAAGATGCACCGGGAAAGTTTATGAATTGATGATTTTAATCCCATCATCACCACTAGCATTGAAATCTTCATGAAGTTCTTGTTCTTCTTCATGAACTTCATTTATTTTTCTTGTTGTGCCACAACAACTACTTCTTTAATTTCCCCTTCTTCTTCCTGAACTTCATTTATTTTTCCTTGTTCCTCAACTTCTTGTTTTCCATCTTCTTCCTCCACTACTTGTCTTTGTTCATATTTTTTTTGACAAAATTCTACTTCTTCTTGAGAAGAAGAAACTGCTTCAGTTGCAAGTTTTTCTAAAAGTGTAGTATTTTCGTTCCTCTTCCTATGAATTTTAGACCTAGCCTTCTTCTGGATCTTTGTTTGGTCAGATGTATCAATATCAAGTTTTCTTTTGACAGGAGCCATTATATTTGTATCTGCAACCACAAAAATAAAATATTTGAAAGCCACACACACATGAGCGACAACCACAAGTCAAAACAGGGCAATAAGAAGATAAGCACATGCATTTCAAACCCTAATTAAATGTTACCTTACCTGAGAAGATATATATCAATGATAAAGTAGAAATTATGAGGACAACACCGCCTTGCTGTAGAAGATGATCTGTGAAGGAGGACTAAGAGAATCGAAGAGAACAAGGAGAAGTTGCCAGTAGAGAAGAACTAAATAAATGTTCAGGAATACGAATCGACATTTATAGAAGAGAGAGGAGAGAGGAGAGAGAAAATTAAAATTAAAAACGTTCAATTTTTTTTTAATTTTGTCAATTCAAACTGTGACATATGTTGCTACATATATACTAACTGTTGCAACATATAATTTTTTCGTGTTTATTACTACAGAAACTACATATATAGAAGAGAAATTAGGATAAATAAATTAATCTTGTGGAATACGAAATGACATTTATAGAACAGAGGAGAGAAGAGAGAGGGAAAATGAAAATAAAGTCGTTCAATTTTGTTTTTTAATCTTGACAATTCAAACCGTGGACATATGTTGCTAAATATATACTATCTGTTGCTACATATATACGAACTGTTGCTACATATATACTATCTGTCGCAATATATATACTACATGTTGCTACATATATGGTATCTGTTGCTACATCTATACTATCTGTTTCTACGTTTATACGAATTGTTGCAACATATAATTTTGTCGTGTTTATTACTACCAAAATTACATTTTAATAACACTTGACCAATTGTTTTATACAATTTATCAACAAAAAGGTAATTCACAATGATATGATATACATAACCACCTATCTAATCAATGGTTGTAAACTAAATATATTCATCGATCTTAGATTATTTTTTTTTTGTTCTACGCATCTCTGGGTCTTCATTATTACTAACGTAATCATTTCGAGCCTTTACAATCCCATAATTCCATTGGAGTGAAGAATATCTCAAGCGAAAGGTGTCAGCATTAATTTCACATGATGGTACTTGTAATCCATCACTCAAATACTCCGCGTATGCAGCAACAAAAATCCCACAATCTCTGCATGTTATATCATCAAACAGAAAATATAATAACATCACATTTCAATAGTCGTATGACAAAATAATATTGTGATACTTACAGACTACTGCTTTCTTGTTGGGCAATACCAGTAACATGACTGACTTCAAATGGGTGAGATTTGTACTTTCCTTGGTAACATTTAAGAACTTACCAGTTGGTTCGCCCATTGCTCAAAAAATCCACTAAACTTAAGGTACTTTGGCAACATTGTAGCCATCTTTTGAATCTCGGAGGATAGTTTTATATTAGACCTATTTGAGGACATGAAATCATACACTTTTATATACCGTTCATTCAATGCAACGACTGCCAAGACCAAATGGAATTCCCCATTACTATTTACAGGGACATAAACATCATCCGTCAAGTGCCAAGACATTCCAGAAGGTATAGCATACCCTTTCTCTATGTCAATAATTTTGTCCTCATATTCACTAGAATTTTCAATGTATGTTTTTAAAGAACAACTAGTGGTGGTATATTGATATTCAGACTGAATCTTTTGCTTCGACTTCTTATGCAAATAGTAAAATATGACATCCACAGACTGCACACATGCATCAAACAAGTGTATCAATTTAATTGTATATATTCATGTGCTAAACATTACATATAAAACTGAGCATAAATTTACCTCATCATTCCAGCACCTATTGGGTTGAGACATACGAAGAATCAGTCATTATTCATTGAAAATGCAACTACTAAATCAAGTTCCTCAAATTCAAGTTTTGAGCAATTGGCTATGTAGTGACCCTCCTTATTTCCTCTGCAATTGTGTAATCATTATAAGTCATTATATATTGTACAACAAGAATAAATTCTAATAATAGTTGAATGACTTTATTTGCTTTACTTTACTTACTTTTTTGCATGATGCTTGTAAAGACCTTCTTTTATCCATTGCGAGAAGGATGACATTAGTTCAGTTGGACCCTCGCCGTCAATGTTAAAACCTTCAAATGGATTTGTTGCTTCACATCACAACTGACAACTTTGACTTTCTTCCCTTTCTTTTTCGCTTTCACTTCTTCTTTTTCCTTCTCCTTCTCCTTCTCCTTCTCCTTCTGCTTCTCCATCTCCATATCCTTTGACTTCTTCTTCTTCTATCTCTCCTTCTCCTCTTTTTCCTTCTTCTCTTTCTCCTTCTCTTCATTTTCCTTCTTCTCCCTCTCCTTCTCCTCCTTTGCCTTCTTCTCATTCTCCTCCTTTGCCTTCTTCTCCTTTTCTTTCTCCTTCTCCTCCTTTGCCTTCTTCTCCTTTTCTTTCTTCTCAATAATCATAGGAAGTGTTTAGATTTTTTCAACCTCCTACATTTCAAAGGATGTGAGGTCTTCTTGGATCTTTGCACATCAGTGTTATGAGATATGTCCTTAAAATTATCAGTGAGTTTTTTTAACACGACTAACAAAACAACCATTCTTCGCATAGACAAAAAGAGCATTTCATGTTAAAATATTGAATTGTTGACATGGATGAAGCTTGTTGTATCATTTCATCTACAAGTTAAATAAAAAAATATTTAGATTTTACGATTCATTATAAAATAATAATACCAGTATGTTCCAACCGATGGATAGTCTGTTGGCGATAAATTAACATATATGTAGCCACATATGTACCTGCTGTTGCACAACATATCCATCTTATGTAGCAACAGATGCATCATATGTTGATACATCTATACAGATTATTGCAACATTTGAATCTTATGTGATAGCAGATGACAAACACATCAATTTACAATTCATTATAAAATAATATTAGCAGTATGTTGCAACCGATGGATAGTCTGTTGCGATAAATTAACATTATGTTGCCATATATGTACCTGCTGTTGCGCAACATATATATATTCTGTAGTGACAGATGCATCATATGTTGACACATCTGTACCGATTATTGCAACATTTTAATCATATGTGGCAACAGATGACCAACATATCACTAAAATGTGGCAACATACGTTAAAATCATATCAACAAAATGGCCAAAAAAAAGAACAGCAATAGCAAAAAAAAAACGACTTTGCACTGAATGATAACATTAACGATGCATTTCCTCAAAATAAGGATTTTTTGAGTTGGCTGATTATCTTTCAAAAATGATAAATAATACACACCATTAAGTCGATTATTCAGTTTTTACACCTAGAGAACATTTTATTGTTCATTAATCCAAGAAAAAAACTTCGAAAATTGTAAATTATTTCAAAAAATAACTTACCCGTTTCTAGTCGAACACGATTACAGATCAGAAAGATGAGAGAGTAATGGAGGACTAGAGAGGAAGAGTAACGACTGCAGAGGGAGAGTAACGACGGATTGCCGAATTTCTAAGGAAGAAAAAGAAGAAAAGAAGAGAGATAAGAGAGGAGGGAAGAATAAAAGATTTTTCTTTTTAAATGATTTGGTTTGAATTATAAAAGTGTGTTTTTTTGTATTTTATAAAAAATTTGAAAGTTTTGAAAATGTTAATTTGATCCCATCATTAGTTAATTACATTTTAAAGAAGATTTGATCGGCTCTTGATTAATCTGTCACCAAAAAGAAAAACGAGAATTATTAGACACCTTTCACTTAATTTTCTCATGTAAACCCTTTGACTAGAGAATATTGACATGCATCCAAGACGATCATAAACAAAATTTGATAGGAATTATCAAAGAAATCTTTTTATAAAAAAAAAATCACTTTCTCATGATAATCTCATTGATATCTAATTCACTAATGAACAAACAAAACAAAAGAACCTAACTATAAACTAGTCAAAAAGGAAGCACAAATCGAGATCTAACAACCACAAATTGGTTAAAATTCTTAGCTTGAATCCACTTGTAAGATATGTTAATCTTTCTAAAGTGACGAATTTTACAATCACCCAAGCTATATCAATATTTAAGCCACCTATTGAACTATTCATTCTGGTAAAAGGAATAGTAATTACTACTAATTTCCATGAAAACAGTGGGATATCCTAGGTACCAGCCTATGCCCCACATGTGAGATGTTTTGAAAAAAAACTTTCCACCAAATATAAATCACCTTGTTATCCACAGCCACAACGAAAACCATTCATTATATTTTTTTATTTTCACTTGAATCAATTAAATAAAAAGCAATAGCAGCCCTTTATTATATAAAATATAAAATTGAACTATCAAGTAGAAAAAAAATGGATCAAAGTAACACGAATAATGGTTGTTGACGTAGCTGGACCCGACGAAAAATAAATATATATCTGAAGGAATTTCACATGTATCAAACATAAAATTTTAGGCGATCTTATTTAGATGTAAGTAAGGCTCTTGATGCCAATTGTTTGAAAATTATACACGCACAGTGAAAGCATATAAGGATCTTTAATATTTACATAAAATAATACTGACCAATACCATTTATGCTAGAACACATAATCATGCTAGAACACATGCAGAAATTTAATTCGATAAATACCTCTTGAAGCGTGAGAGGATACCTTCAAGCGAATCCCCAACATAGACAAACCTTCAAGCGAATCTACAAGATTGATATGGTCTTCTAGAGTGATCTCAAGTCACATCCGAACTCTCTCAATACTTGGGTGGGTAAGTATTAAATAGAAAACTAATCATCTATTTTCTAGGTTAGGAGAATTCCTTATATAGAGATTTCTTCCTAATCCAAAAAGGACTAGAAATTTTTTTTTCTAGAGGACTAGAAAAACCTATATTATTCTTCCTTTTTTGCATAAAAATAGGATTATGAGTTTTAGTTAAATATGGGCACTATAGGGAACACATAATTAATTACCGAGGTTTTCTATTATGGATATAATTCCAAATAATTAATTTAAATTATTCGTAGCATAATAAATTATAAATCATTCCGCTAGAAATACGTAATTGCACTCCTCTATTTCGTAATTCCCTATTAATCACTGATGTAATTCCCCATGTTAAAATTTCAAATACTAATCAATAGATTAAATTACTGAGGAATTTAACTTAATGATTAATTTCCTTTAGAGCACTACTTAACTTATTTCATGTGTCGGATACATAAATCCACTTGCAAGATTTGACACGATGAAAACTTATATGTTTTTCAAAAGGCATATCAATCGATATCTATAACGAGACATGGATTCCATCAACTAACTTATTATTTCATCAATATATATTATTATCATCCAACTTACAAGACATATTGACCCATCTCAGTATCTCACCATTTAATAAATCAAAACGATAATTAATATATACAGATCATAGTAGTTATATCAAGATTAAGAATATAAGTACATTTTATAGTTTAGCGAAGATGTTTTTGTCAGTCAGTCTAAAATAACTATCTCTACTCGGTCCCGTTCAATACATAAAAAATGTACTAGCACAAAAAATTGGAACTATATCGTTCCC
This sequence comes from Solanum pennellii, assembly GCF_001406875.1. Lineage (NCBI taxonomy): Eukaryota > Viridiplantae > Streptophyta > Magnoliopsida > Solanales > Solanaceae > Solanum > Solanum pennellii. The sequence continues at coordinate 30,372,830 of NC_028640.1, forward strand.
ATAATCATGAAAAATTACACATAATCTTGTGCTACAATCGTACCCGATGGCATGTCCAATTTTTATCCCTTATTGCGAACCAAAAACTTTATTCTTATAAGAACCAATGATTATCCTTTGTGTATAAGCTAAAACTATACACACTAAATCATCTAGTATAAAGTAAATAGACACCATAAACGAATATATAATCTATTGGATTTTTGCAAATATTTATTCTCTAATAAATATTATTTCTTAACACATGGTTATTAGTAGACATCCCAACAATCTCTCACTTACACTTTTGACCATCACAATTGTTATAATGTACTATATCTAAATGCATGGTTAATAGTATATACCCTAACAATCTCTCACTTAGATAATTTATATTGAATATTGTTAGAATACTGTGTCAAAACACATTATTAATAGCATATACCCTAACATTTCGATCCTAGTTTTATACTAGAAGGACATGTTAAATCCTGGGGGGATACACCCAAACCAGGTGAAATATCCTTATGGACAATGTCTTTCGACACACATCAAGCTATAAGAAGTTTCTTAAAGAGTTATTTGTGATGTACAATCTTCGGTTAATTTGGTATAGTGTTCCCCAAGAAGGTATTTTCCGTAAGATTTACAACACATATTGCATGAGCTTTTGAAAAGAGATAGACGTAAAGCAGAAGACAAGATGCCCCCTTTCAAATCGAGCAATGTTGATGAGTCTAGAAATGAGACTTCTTGCATGGTACAAGTCTTTTTTGAAGACTCCAAATAGCTCTGAAAGTATCACACCATTTAGGTCTATGATCACACTAAAATATGGACAATGCTAGTAAAGTGTTGCCTAAAATAGTTTTGAGAGCGCTTTTAAAGCGTAGTCAATGTTTTTGACTTTTGGCTCTGATAATATTGGCAACACTTGTAAAGTTTACTCTTCAATGGTATAAGTTACACTTTATAAGCGTTGTTAAAGTATAATATGATTAACAACAACTATTTACATATATTGTCACACCCTTTTAAAGTGTCCTATTTTTATAATTGAAAAACAACACATCGAAAATGTGGCCTTCAAAATTTTCAACATATTTCATCCAACCTTGTAAATTTTTCACCCATTTTTATTAAGCAAATTTTTTTTTTATAAACAACTAAAAAAATTACATTTGCCCCAAATCAGAAATCTAGTACTGAAGAGCACGATAAAATTAAATGAAAGGTGTCAAATAAGTCTTTGTTTGGTTTTTGGTGACAGATTGACCACATGCTGGTCAAATCATCTTTACAATGTTAAGTAAATTTGGGACTAAATTAACATTTTGAAAAGATTTTAATCTTTCATAAAATATAAAAAAGCACTTCATTTTTTCAAATTTTATAAGTCTATCCAAACCATTCTTTTTTTAAAAAAAAAAAAGTATATCAAAATAGGTATTTCTCTTATTCTTATTTCAATGTTCTATCTTCTCTTTTTCTTCCTCTTTAGAAAATTTGAAAATCCGACTATCAATACAAATATCCTCCCCCATTATCTTATATTCCTTCTAATCTCTGGTCGTGACTCTCTCCTCTTTCTTAACTGAAGATTGTGTTTGACTTAAAATGTGTATGTCATTTTTTGAGAGATATTACTATTTTAGAACAATAGTAAGTTTTTTTCTTGGGTTAATGAAGAATAAATTGTTCTATATATATGAAAAATGAATAATAGTGTAATGGTACCTATTATTTATTATTTTAGAAAGAAAATTAACAAACCTAAGAACCCATAATTTGAGAAAATGTATATGTAATGTTAACATTAGTAATTTGAACTATAATTATGTAATAAAAATATGTTATAACACTTTAAATAATGATTTACAAGGGTGTTATATAACAATCATATGAAGTTATTTGGTCATTGTATGATGAACTAGTGGTAAATGATATTCTTTGTAAAAATAATTGATAGAATTGATGAAGGTTGTTGTATTACATCATAATTTTGTACTTAGACATGTTGTAGGACTATATATTAGTGTTACATGTTGAATTAGGTGACAATTTAATTGAATTAACCCCCAAAAGATCATTTTATGATATACATATGTTGCCACATGAATTTCTATTGGAATTTTCCCAATCGAATGTGCATATGTTTCCACATATGTCAGTTCAAGGATGACCTAATCGATAAATTGAGCGATTTAGGAATGAAAAAATCTCAAATTGGACAAAATTTTAGTACTTTAAACCATAATTAAGCAATAAAATATGATATAACACTTGAAACAATGATTTACAAGGGTATTATATAAATATCATGTCGATTGTGACATGTAAGTCATATGTTGCTACATGTCTAGATTATATGCTACATTTTGTGTAAGTTATATGTTGCAACATCTTCAATTATGTTGCTATTGAAATAACATTTCTGTTGCTACATATGTCTATAATTTATTCCAATAGTCACTTGTAGCAACGTATAGCAATATGTTGGAAACGTGAATACAAATTATTGAAAAAATTGCACGTGGCCAAAGTATGATAAATGATTTCAAAGAAATATTAATTTTACATATAAAAACAATGGTGGGAACCCTAATCATTTATGAAGTAATTTTAGTTGAGAACAAACAAAATATAATCCACTGATTAAATTAGTTAAATCTGATTCAAGAAGAATAAAAGAAGAAAGGTGAAGGACTAGCAGCCAAGACCAATAATGTACGAAAAGAAGAAGAAAAAGATAAAGCGAACGGGAAGAAAGACAAGCAAGCAAGCAAGAAAAACGAAGAAGAAGAAGATGAAGAAAATAAATATGACGAGAGGTGGTAGACAATATTTTATTTCCCCTTTTGGTACAGCTTGCTAGTGGCTTCCCCCAATTTAAATTCCCACCAAAATTAGTTAAATTAGGTTTAAGTCAATTTATTTTTACCCTTCATTTAATTCAATGAACCAAACTGTCAACTTATAAACTTGAGGAAAACTTCTCAATCCTTAATCATTAATGACATAATTGTCACCTACACCAAATACTTAAGAATTATGTCCCCGCCCATTTATTTTGAAACCTTATTGTCACTTTCTTTTCAAAATCCCGAAAAACACAGTGAGTCCCCTAAATCGAGTTGAGGTTTTCTTTCCATCAAACTTTCTCCATGAATCAATGAACAACATGCTGAATCATTGAAGAACTGCGTGCTGAATCAGAAAAACATTCTGTCCATTTGAAGAACACGATTTTCTCTTCAAACTAAGTCTGAAGGGCACAATTTCCATCAAACATTCTCACAGGTTTCAGAATTTCACATTGAAAAGTGAAGAACAAAATTTCACAATTTCTTGTTGAAGAGATGAAAGGTTACGCCTCAGATGAACGCGCCACACTAGAATGCTTGATCACTTGAGCACAAGCATCTCGAGCGTATACATAGAGATTGTTACTAGTCGTTACTGGAGGAACTAAGCATAGAGAGTATAGCTGGAAGTTTTGAATGAGTGCTTTTCAGGAATATGAGGATAAAAGTAATAAGGATGGTACTCTAGGAACAGGAGAGAACAACATGAATGCGGTTATAAGAAATACGTGTGGGGTTCATGGTTGTAAGTTGAATGCAATGGCACTTACGAGGTTCTATTATATGCATATATTGTCATACTATTTTGCACAGGTCGTAGTTTTCTTTTCTTAACATTTCATACATTTATGTCTTACTATTTTGCACAGGTCTAGGCTTTATGAAGAAATTTAACTTTTCATATGTTTGTGAATCTCAATTCAATATAATTATCATGCCTCAGAATATCCATCACTACATGTTTTACCCTTGCAGATTATCCTAATTCCCAAGTATAGTTACTATGGAAAATATTCAGAGAGTGGACAAGGTTGTGTGGGTATGCACGCGTGAAGTATATTGCTTGGAGTGTAATTTGTGTCTCAAAGATGCATCCTTTCTGAGTTGTTTCTGGAGTGTAATGTATATGCATGCTCCCAATTTGCTATATTGTTTGGTATAAAGCTGGTTATTTTTCTAACGTATAACAAAAAGATCTCAGCTTTTTACCTAAAAAAGAACTTTGCCAATTAGCTTTAAATTGTTGTTGTTCTTGTTTCTTTTTCATATTTTGTTAAGGTTCTTTAGTTTTTCTGGAGTCTTTTGCAAGGATTTCACGATATGTTTTACCCTTGTGCAACGGTTGCTCTTGCACCTAGCAAGAAAAACTTGTGTGTGAGAGAGTATGGTTCTGGAAGGCTGCAAGCTAAAGTAAAAGCAATATAAGTAGTTCGATTCACTTATGTTCTGATTTCCTTTAGGAGTAAGATTAGGTGGCATGGTGTGTATACCATTTAAATGTTTTTTGATCATCAAACTTCAGTTCACCAGCAACTACATTTTGTTTTGATTGTACCCTGCAACTGTTAACTCTAACCTCATGGTGTAGTGCATGTGGGATCCAGTTGTGATTCCTACAGTTTATTATTTAGTGCTTTATGAACACTGAACTACACTGTTGTTTTTCAGGTTTGTTAGTCTTTGGTTCAGATCATGTGCATGACATCATTTTACATCACTATCGATGTGAATATTTATAGAGATCTCCACGAGCTTGCTCTCCTAATTGGTCTACCTGTTCATGGATCTTGGCTTCTTGAATTTGTGCCTTCAGAAAATAGGGGAATGTGGAAGATTATCTTGATATTATATTACGATGAACTACACTTTGCACCTTGGGTCTTATATTACAACTAGATTCTGAGAACGTGCCTTGCACGTTTGTCCCTTATTATTATTATTAAATTTTTATATACTAAAAAGGTTAAGTAATTAAAAAGATGCTTAAATTAAAAATAGTAGTTTAACCATTTATCTTTTATTCGCTAAATAATAACAAATATAATATGAAGAACATTAAATAGATGATATATCTAGTTATTTTTTTGTTATCCTTCTCTCATTCTCTTTTCTTCTCATTTTGAATAGTGTAATTTCCTTCCTATGATAATATCAATCTTAGTAATTGGTTCGTAAAAAGCATATTAAAAATTTAATTCTCAAAGTGTTTTTACATAAATAGTGGAGAATGACTCTTCACATTGAGCTTTTAATTTTAAAAAATTATGTGTATGAGAAATAATTAACATTCAATAATTTGGCAGAAGAATATCACATTATCATAAATAAAATAATATCTCTAAGTCAAAAGTAGACATTCTAGTTTGGAAAATAATTACTACTAACTATTTATGGGTCCAGCTCCAATCAATAATCTATAGATGGGAGTTTGACAATTTTCCAACTATAGTTAAAATTTTACATCAACAATAAATAGCTTATTATCACAGTAGATAGACGTTTGATACATAAAATTTATAAATGCTAAAAGATTTCGTCAATGTAGTACATATGCAAACTTATGATAAAAACACTTGGTATATTACGAAACACACTTGAAGCAATTACCATGATTAATATGTCACTTATTTTTATCATTATTACACATATACGTCTTCTTTTTAACCTTAAAAAGTACTGTACACATGATTTATGAAGAGAAAAGAATAATACTCCTTTTTTCATAACATTACTCTTTGAATAATTAATATAAATTGAGCAATATAAACTTTTCAAAATGACTTATTCTAGATATATGATCAATTTGAGGAATGAATGTTCCAACAAACATATAATAGACTAATAAGATCAATAAATTATACATATAAACGAAAAGTTTAAATAAAAATACAACCTCAAAATCACATATATACTATATAGAGTATGATTCATTCTTTATCTCCAATTAGGTGGGCCATTTTATTTTAGTTCATATATATATATAATTTCTCATTTAGTCATTATTCTCACTACTCATAAATAATAATTTCAAAAATATATTTATACTAAAGTAGAACACTCTATCGAGAGCCAAATAAGCATGTCAAATAAACTGATTAATCTTTCATAAATATGAATTTCATCAGTAATTAAGATACATAGTAGAACATGAATTGTATATTACTATTTTCTTCTTGTGGGATACAAAATATTCTAATAAAAAAACAAAATCATAAGAAAGTACATCAGCATATATAAAAAGGAAATATATAATATTTAGGACGGATAAAAAGGAGCGGATAAAAACAAAATATAATTACTGCACATACAAAATGATTTGCAAAGTTCATTTTTTCATGATAATCTCTCATCTTCTTCTTGTCATTTACATGAAGATCAAGCTAGGTAATTTATAGAAGTAGCTATGATGACCTTTGAGTAGATAATTAATTTGCATTAAATTAGTTCAATGGTTTTAGTCCATATCAAATTTGTTTAATGGAAATACTTTTCAAATATTCCTGATTTTCACAATAGAATAATTAATTATTAATGTAAATTTGATTCATGCACCAATCTAAATGAGTTATTTATTAAATTTTTAATTATAGTTTATAATATTTGTTTAATTATTTTAAATATAAGGGTAAAATGGTAATTCAACTTTGAGCTTCGAATCTTCCACTTATAATATAATATGATCAACTTAAGTGGAGTTTTTTATTATAGCTGTTGTGCGGGGTGCAGTGGAGCAGAAGTACAAGTGGTCATCCGGGTTGTTGCACAATCCAAAACCTAGTCGAAACTTCTCCACTGTCGAAGTCAAAGTTGTTGTTCAATGGAGGTGACATATATGAATTAAAGGATTATACAATGACCCAGCAAAATCAAAAGCCTAGTATTCTTTGCACTAACCATTTTATATATTTTTTTCTTGAATTTATCTGTGAAAGAACCATCCATCCTTTTAGCTACACTAAAAAACTTACTTTCTTTATTCTGATTCTTATTCAATTATTTCCCACAGAAAACTCTGTCAACAGTTGTACAAAGGAAGATGGACATGAATTATCAGGTATGTTTTCCTTGGTAACAACCTTCTCTTAATTTTCTCCTTTGACAGATGAGACAAATTTTGTGGCTAGACGTAGGTGTATTCTTCAGTGTTGATACATTCGTAGATCTACGCCTGATTCTCGAGTGTTGATACAACTATATTGCACACTTTGAACTTCCTATTATTATTTTAATTGTTCTTTATGCATACTGTAGGACGATGAACAGATAAGAACAAATTGGCTTGCATTGCTGAAGAAAATAACAGACTTGCCTAGGGGATAGCTTTAATAATAGCAAAGGCGAGGAGAGCAACTTTTTAGCTCATCAACCAATTTTTCTTGATCTGGTCTCCATCATTCTTAGCTTATTGAAACTGATCCTTTCAGCTAATTTGAAGTTCCATGTAAGATAATTTTGTGCATTTGATAACTTATAAACACTACAAAATTGAGTAATTAAAAATTATTCTGATTTTGAGTATGTTTGTGCTATAAAGTAACTGTTTAATACATTTTAATCATTATGTTCCACAACACATAGGTCACAGGATAAAAAAAGAAGGCAAAGGAAAAAAAATGGAAGACGTGTTTGGTGATGGCTAGAGTATCCAATGCTCTTGATTTCTATGGTTTTTCTTCTTCTAAGATTATCTTTCATGTTTAACTTAGAGAGAAGAAACGTATTTGCACTAAATGCTTGTAGCAAATTGTTGATTCTTGTGACTCATTAGTGTAAAAATTTCTTTCTCCATATTCGAAGTTGTGGTTTTCATTTGTGGTAATGTGCAGTGAGTGTACATGACACTTACAAGAAGAAGTTGTCCAAACTGTAAAGGTGAATCTGTTTAGGCATGTATGTATATACTACCGTGAAAATATTTACAACATATGAATGCATGCAAAATTTACCTTTATGATGTATTTACCATTTTTGTAGTTTGTCTATTACTTAATATATACAGTCATTTAAAAAAATCTCTTTTATAAGTCTAGTTGCAAATCTTTCAGAGTGCAAATGGTGCAACATGAGATGAGTTCTTGTTACAAATTGATGTACCTGTTATGTTCATGTAGGTAAAAGCACTTCGTTGTGGATGGATCCGTATCACATGGACAAAAATGTTCCTCTTATGGAGGCTTATCTGTTAGACGGGCATTATCTTTTATTAATACGTACAAGAATGAATACACATTAGCTAAATCTTAATTGCTTACAGATTGGCTATATGCATACTTGTATTTGTGGGGCCGAGATATACATTTGAATCGACATATATGCATACATTAATGCATTTCATTATGATTTCTTTTAATTATTTTTGTTCACTTACATATTTATTTCACTAACTTATAAATTTATTTTGAATGTGTAGGAATATGCCGGTAATTGACTTTGAACTGTGGTCAGAAGTAAACTAGATCTATTGTAGTGCACGATGAAGAGCTTTTCTACTATTGTCATATGTGTTTGAATGCATTTGATTTTTTTTTAAATTTAATTATATTAGAGATCTTTAAGCAATCACTTTCTAAGGATTCATTGTGCAACACATGTTTCTCGAAATTTATTTAAAATATATAGCTTTGTTTAATTCTTAGTTAATTTTGTGCTTTAGGGACTTGTATATTTAATTTTGTGATTATTTATTGCATATATGTTATTCAAAAGAGTTGATGTAAGTTACGCTTCGTAAATGTTGTTCTAGATGAGATATAAAGTTACACTTTATAAGTATTGCACTAGATGAGATATAACGTCATACTTTATAAGTGTTTCTCCAGATGACATATAAAGGCAACACTTTTGAAGTTGTTTATTTTCCTTTTAATGTTGATTAAGGAACCAATGATTAATTATTTTGTCAATAGTTCATTCATTAGAGGTTCTTGAGCTATGTGATAATAACAAATAATCAAATTCATTTTGAAATATCGCATATATTTTTAAGAAATTATTTTACGATATATTTAATGTATAGATATTAGAAAAAATAAAATTTGCAAGTTAAATGCAATTATTATTTATGGAAGCGAAGCGCGGGAAAATTACCTCGTTAAATAATAAATTATACTGATGAATTTAACACTTTTGATTTCTGATACTCACTTTTTCTAACTGCATTCATGCTATGATTATTGTATGCTCCTTTGAGCCTCTAGTACTATTTAACTCATCTATTGACAATATCTGCATATACTTTGCCTTATTTGTAATAATATTTATAATGTTATACCCCACTTTGACTTGAGGTCAAACAATGTACAATATTGACGGGGGAGGGTTTGGTTATGAATTTTATGGTGGAGACAATCCTAAATTTCTTAGTTGGGGATCATGAGTTTGATCTAGGGTTTTTAGAAATTGTTAGTAATTCGGGTAAGTAATGATTGATATTGATTCCCATATTATATTGGATGTGTGTACGTCAAGAACAAGCGGAACGAATCCAGAAAGAGAAGGATTAAGTTTCTTAGGGTTTCAAGCTTGTTTCAAGGTAGGTGATTGTTGTGATATTATATTTGTTTGATGTATGCTTGTTCCTGCTTCATTATGATACCTGTATATCTATAAATGTTGCAATGTTGATCATACTTGTTGTAAATGAGAGAGGTGAATTATTATTACCATGAACTCAATACTTAATTGTATGATCTTGATAACGTACTTATGATTGTTATTTTGGTGTGTGAATGGGATTTATTGCCACGTTCTTTCAGAACGAACTTCGATCGGATTGCCACGTTTTGATATACTATTGCACGTTGTTGCATAATTATGGGATCATTTGCGACGTTCCGTTATAAATATGAGATCAGACTACCACGTTCAGACAAACTAACTGTTTGGGTTTGGGTTCCATGAGAGGACGATTGAACTAGGTTCTTGAGAGGATCAGTGAGGTGATGTAAAATGTGAAATGCGTTTTTGATTCTTCATATTGGTAATATTTGTATATGTTGATATATATGCATGTATAAATTTGTTTGAATTGTTTATGTTGCACTAGTGGGATAGCTATGTTATCCTGCCAATACACTGTGGTTGTGTACATATTCTACACTACCTCTTATTTTTGTTGAGTATACGGCATCTTCATGCGACCATTGACATATCTTTCTTAGAAGATCATTGATCGTTGCTTCGAATTCAAAGGTGAGCAAACTTTTCAAGGCTGCCATAGGATTCTCTTTCTTTTATCTCCACTGTTTCTTGACGTAGACATTTGATATAGTTAGTTGATTTGTTCATTAGTATTTTATTGTTTAAACTTGATCATTGTTAGATGTATTTATTGCCTTTCAAGTTCTAGGTTTTTTGCTTCCGCATGTTTTTAGTTAGTTAGTTAAAATCCTTGTTGAAGTGTACGGAAAACTTCTACCTTTATTTATTCAACTTGATTCCGTAACTTAAATGATTTTGTTTTTAGGTTATCCTCTTAGTTTAGGTTGTAGTAGTGGTTCTCCCACAGGAGTGTTAGTGTGGGTGCCAATCACGATGATCTGGGTCGTACAAAATTTGTATTAGAGCCTAGGTTCATTGATCTCGATGTACTGAAATGAATCTAATAGAGTCTCACAGAATGGTACAGGGATTCCTTTACTTTTCTTTGAGTTTTTATAGGACTTAATAAATTCTCTGTGTTATCCTCTTGTCTCCCCTCTTTCTAATACTTGATTTCTATTGGTATCTTTCGTTTCAAAATGGTATCTAATCTCCTTCACTCTTATCTTGGGGTAGATGAATGAGTTATGGAACAAACAAAGAGGACACTTACTGTAACACCCCATACCCAAAACAGACCAAAAATTATCTTTTAAAAAATCTGCAGGTGCAATCGACGGTTACCAAGGACGGACCGTAGCCTGCCCACGGCCCGATCTGCACATCCATCGATTGTAACTAAAACTCCCCCAAGACACAGCCTAGAAAATATGACTAAGTGTCGAACGACAGATGGACCTACGGTCCATATCAATTAAGATCCCATTTAACCACTCTATGACAAGAACCACGATTGACCAGCACGGTCCGTAGATGGACCTACGGACTGTAGGTATTACTATATGTGGAAATTAGTAGACAATTAGGGGGAAAATTCAGTTGGTCAACTTTAAATGATTATAACTCTTAGTACAAAATGAATTAGGTGTTCCAACACCTATGAAATCATAGATAATTGAATTATCTTTCCATAACCACCGAGTTTTCTAAAATCAAACCTCTGTGTAAAAAGTTATGCCCATTTTAATAAAGCCCTATTGAACAGACCAAACCTACGGACCCAAACAATGGACAGTCGATTGAACGACGGCCTGTCAGTCCAGGTCGTCATTTGGTTTGACAACAAGTAACTCAGGGATCTTGTGGTCTTTTCCCACTTCGTTTAAAGTCTAAGATACATCATTTTGACCCTAAATCATCAGATTTTAGTAAGTTTAAGCCTAGAAATATAACTGAAACTTATCTAAGTCAAAATCATAAATCAAAAACATAAAAAATAAGATTAAAAAAGGTGAAAAATGTCAAGAACCCTAGTTCATGAACACAAGAAGGTTCCATCATTTCCAGCCCCCAAAATCTAAATATTTCTCCGTGGATTTCATCACCAGGTTTGTGGAATTTCACTAGTGGGTTCCTTTCACCCATTAGATCCCAAGTTTTCAGTCAGATTCTTCATTCTCATATCATGATTAGACCTAGGATATCAAGAACATCAAAAAAACTTCATGAGTAATTAGTTATGTGTTCCAAATAAGATTATCATGTTATTACTCAGATTAATGCATGAATTTCAGAACCCTAGCAATGTATTTCCTTAGTTCTTGAATTGCACATGCTAGTTCAGATTTCAATTACTTCAGATATACATTCCTCAGTTATAAATGCATAATTACCAGATTAATTATTGCATTCTCAGTTTGCATGCTCAGTTTTGAGCTATCCAGTATTTACAGAAATTCAGTCATAATGTCTTAGTCAGTTTATTCATTGGGAGTAGCATAATACCGAGTTGGACTACGGTTAAGCGTACCTAATTAGTCATAGAACTACTAGCCAAGTAGGTTGTAAGTCCCCTTGGTGGGAAATTAGTTTAGTGACTACTCCAGCATACCTTTATACCTCTAGCCGAGTATATTAGGTCCTCTCGATGGGGCTTATACATCGGACTCCACATTTAGATCGTATGATTTTATTATCGGTTATTAGTAGCTCCCAAAGTTCATCTAGACTCTCTAATGCATTAACCATATTTACAACTCAATTATTATTCAGTTTCAGCATGTCATAAATTTGGTCATTGCATCTAGTTAGTTTAGAATTCGGTATATCATGTTTAGATTATTATACTTGTTTTTGTGCTTGTGCAGCTATGTTTAATTTCAGCTTTACTCTATCCCACATGCTCAGTACCCTCAAGTACTGACTCATACGTGTGTACATCTTCTCGTGATGTAGGTTAAGGTTCTCAGCATCTAGATTATTCATAAACCGATTCCTGATCTCCAGTAAAGCAGATTCAGTGGTGGTTCCTCATTCTCTGAGGACAATAGTCATGAGTTTCTGTTCAATCATTTAGTCTTTTAGTTTCAGTTCTTGCTAGACTTAACTGGGGCATGTCCCAACATTCCTAGTCGGTTTCTATTTTCAGATATAGTTAGTTTCAGCTTAGCATTGAGTGAATATTTCCTCTTTATTAAACCCATTGTTTTCAAATCTAGGTATTCACCATAATTTCATTTTAAATTATGACTTAGCTTCCGTATTAAGTTTATTATCTTTAGTATGGTCATTATCATGCTAGTAGGGTTAGCTTGGGATCACTTGTGGTCCTATGTTTTGGAAAAATCACTTGTGGTCCTAAGTTTCGTGTCCGCATCTCGGGGGTAGCTCGGGGCGTAACAAAACTTCTTATCATATCACTAGCTTTAAGTGTCCTAGGATGTCTGAAAAGCTACACTAAGTATAGTCTTTTACATGGGTGTGAAGTGCACCACATCTAATGACAGGGAGGCTACAAAGTGTTTTAGGAAAACTTCACTTTCTTCTACTCTTATCATGTGTAAGGTACGATCTTACTCCACTCTAACTTGATGTTCTACATTTCAGATCATGACTTCTCATAGAGCTAATGCTAGGAATTCGAGTGCCAAGAATGCAAACGCAGCTCCTCCGATCTTAAATCAGGAAGTCTCCAATGCTGAGTTCAGAAAGCTATACAAGTGTTAGCTTAGAGTGTGGCCAACCAAAACAATCGGGTTCATGCTCCTGTGAATGGAATGGTGGATCAGCAGCAGTAAGGGTCCGTGACGCTGTTAGGATGAATCCGCCTGAGTTCTTAGGATCACAAACTAATGAGGATCCTTAGAATTTCTTAGTTGAGATCAAGAAAATATTGAGGTAATGAAAATCACTGGGAATGATCGAGTTGAGTTGGCATCATACCAGTTGAAGGATGTTTCTCATATCTGGTACACATAGTGGAAAGAAAATAGGGGTACAGATGCAGCTCTTATTAGTTGGGACTGCTTTAGTGAGACCTTTATGGACAGTTTTTTCCCAATAGAGTTGTGAGAAGCAAAGTCTCAGGAATTCATGAACTTCAGGCAGGGAAACATGACAAGTATAGGCTCAAGTTTAACAAACTTTCCAGGTATGATCCTCACATGGTTGCTGAATCCACGACTCAGATGAATAATTTCTTGTTTGAAGTGTCAGATTTGATGAAAACTCCGAAGTGCTATGTTACTTGGAGATATGAACATCTCTAGGCATATGAGTCATGCTCAGCAGGTTAAGGGTGATAAGCATAGGGAAAATGCTAATGAGAATAAGAAGATTAGGACTAGGAAATATGACTATTCTTGGCAGAAATCGAGTGGTGGAAATCGCTCGCAGAGTTAGTAAAAGTTTTCAGCTCTAGCTCCTTCGTTGGCTAGTGTTTCATCCTTCAAGAACAGAGTTTGACCACAAGGCTCTAAGTCCCAGGGGATTATTTCAGGCACCAATACTTACCCTACTTGTCCCAAGTATGGTACGAACCATCGGGGCGAGTGCCTTGGAGGAAAGGAAGGATGCTTTGGGTACAGTCAGTCTGGTAACAGGTTGAGGGATTGTCCTTCTAGACAGGGGTGGTAATGGTAGATCTCAGTCTACAACTTCATCAACACCAGAAAGTTGCCTGACTCATCAAGGTAACTCATTTAGTACAAGTGGCGGTCACTACCAAAACAAGTTTTATGCTTTTCAGGGTTGCGAGGATCAAGCAAATTCTCCTGATGTAGTCATTGGTACGTTATAAGTCTTTCAGATTCATGTTTATGCGTTGTCAGATCAAGGGTCTACTCTTTCCTTTGTAACTCCTTGCATAGCAGTACAATTAAGTGTCAGTCTAGAAAATCTCTTAGAACCTTTCTCAGTATCTACTCCAGTCGGTGTCCCAGTTATAGCTAGACGGTTATACAGAAATCGCCCTGTCACAGTCTCACAGAAAGTCACCTCAGTAGATCTTGTAAAGTTAGAAATGGTAGACTTCGATGTCATTCTAGGCATGGACTGGTTACATTCCTCTTATGCCTAAGATGATTATAGAACTAGGATTGTTCATTTTCAGTTTCAAGAGGAACCTATCTTAGAATGAAATGGTAGTAGCTTAGCGCCTATAGGTCGATTCAAATCTTACCTTAATCCTAGAAAGATGATATCTAAGGGTTATCTCTATAATCTAGTTCTGGTTAAGGATTCTAGCTCTGGAAGCTCAACTCTTCAGTCCGTTCCAGTAGTCTGTGAGTTTCTAGAATTATTTCCAGAAGATCTTCCCGGAGTCCGTCCCGAAAAGGAAATTGACTTTGGAATCGACCCTCTTCAAGATACCCAACCTACTTCTATTCCTCCTTACAGATTGGCTCCAATAGAGCTTAAGGATTTTAAAGAGCAGTTGAAAAACCTTCTAAATAAGGGCTTCATTAGAGCTAGTAATTCACAATGGGGTGCACTGGTGTTGTTCGTAAAGAAAAAAGATGGTTCTCTCAGAATGTGCATTGACTATTGACAGGCGAACAAAGTCACAATCAAGAATAAGTATCCATCCCCAAGATTAATGACTTGTTTGACCAACTTCAAGGAGCTAGCCATTTCTCAAAGATAGACCTCAGATTGGGTTATCATCAACTTAGAGTAAGAGATAGTGATAATCCAAAAAAAACCTTCAGAACTCGGTATGGTCATTACGAATGTGTAGTTATGTTATTTGGACTAACCAATGCTCCTGCAACTTTCATGAATTGATGAATAGAGTGTTTAAACAGCATTTGGACTTGTTCGTTATCATCTTTATTAATGACATCCTCATTTACTCGAGGAATGAGGAAGAACATGCGAGTCATTTGTGAATTGTTCTACAGACTCTTAAGGATCGCCAGTTATTCGCTAAGTTTAGCCAAATGTGAGTTCTAGTTGCAATCTATTGCTTTCATTGGTCACATTGTATCTAGCGAAGGGATCCGAGTAGATTCACAGAAGATAGAAGTAGTGAAACAATGGCCCAGACTTACCTCTCCTATAGATATTAGAGGTTTCTTAGGTCTAGCGGGTTATTACAAAAGTTTCGTGGAAGGATTTTCATCTAAGACTCACCATTGACTAGGTTAACTCAGAATATGGTGAAGTTTCAACGGTCAGATTATTGTGACAAAAGTTTTACAGAATTGAAAACTAGATTGACTACAACTTGTGTGTTGACTCTACTAGAGGGTTCATATGGTTATGTTAGCTATTGTGATGCATCCAGAGATGGCCTAGGCTGTGTATTGATGCAGCGAGATAAGGTTATAGCTTATGCTTCTACACAACTTAAGGTTCATGAGAAGAACTACTCCAACCCATGACCTCGAACATGCAGTAGTGGGTTTTGCACTCAAGATATGGAGACACTACTTGTATGGTGTTCATGTATATGTGTTCACTGATCATAAAAGCCTTCAGTATGTGTTCACCCAGAAAGAGTTAAATCTTCGCCAGAGGAGATGGCTTGAGTTCCTTGAGGATTCTGATATGAGTGTGCATTATCATCCTGTAAGGCGAATGTAGTAACAGATGCTCTTAGCAAATTATCTATGGGTAGTTAGCCCATGTTTAGGAAGAAAGGAAGGAGATAGTGAACGATGTTCACAAGCTTGCTCGCTTAGGAGTTCGCCTTATGAGCATATCAAAAAATGGTGTGATAGTTCAGAATGGGGCAGAATCTTCTTTGGTAGTGGAGGTTAAGGAAAAGCAAGAAAGTGATCCAATCTTGCTTGAACTTAAGGGTGCAGTCCACAATCAGAGAGTGTAGGTTTTCTCCCAAGGGGGAGATGGTGTACATCGCTACAAGGGTAGATTGTGTGTTCGTGATGTGGGTGATTTGAGAATAAATATCCTTGCAGAAGCCCATAACTCTAGATATTGTATTCACCCAGGTGCCATTAATATGTATCGTGATCCGCAGGAAGTATATTAGCAGAATTGCATGAAGAGGGATATAGCAGATTTTGTGAGTAATTGCCCCAATTGACAGCAAGTCAAGGTAGAACATCAGAAATCAGGAGGTATGACTCCGAGATCGATATTCCTACTTGGAAGTGGGATAAGATCAATATGGATTTCATCACACGGTTACCTCGTACTCGCAGAGAGCATGACACCATTTGGGTGATAGTGGATAGGATGACTAAGTCGTCTTGCTTTTTGGCGGTCAAGACTACATATTCGGCAAAGGACTATGCCAAGATTAACATTAATGAAATTGTGAGGTTACAAAGAGTTCCTTTGTCTATCATCTCAGATAGGGGTCCTCAGTTTACCTCTCATTTCTGGAAGTCATTTCAGAAGGGTCTTGGTACTCAAGTTAATCTTAGCACAACATTTCATCCACATGCGGATGGACAGGCAACGCTTACCATACAACCCCTAGAGGATATGTTGAGAGCTTGTGTGATCAATTTTAAAGGTAGCTGGGATGATCACCTTCCTCTAATTGAGTTCACCTATAATAATAACTACAATTCCAACATTCAGATGGCCCCTTATGAGGCACTCTATGAGCGTAGATGTAGATCTCCTATTTGTTGGTTCGAAGAAGGTGAAGCAGCTTTGGTAGATCCAGATTCTGTCCTTTATACTATGGAGAGGGTGAAACTCATTACAGAGAGACTCAACACAGGCCAGATTCGTCAGAAATCTTAGGCAGATGTAAGGAGAAGGGAACTAGAGTTCCAAGTTGATGATTGGGTTTTCCTGAAAGTGTCACCTATGAAAGGAGTGATGAGATTTGACAAGAAAGGAAAACTCAGTCCTAGATATGTAGGGCCTTACAAGATCTTGAAA
Source organism: Solanum pennellii (assembly GCF_001406875.1). Lineage (NCBI taxonomy): Eukaryota > Viridiplantae > Streptophyta > Magnoliopsida > Solanales > Solanaceae > Solanum > Solanum pennellii. Next base: position 30,390,073 of record NC_028640.1, read on the forward strand.
AGGGTTAGCAAGGTGGCATATGAGCTAGAATTGCCAGCAGAATTAGAAGCAGTACATCAGGTCTTCCACATCTCACTCTTGAAAAAGTGTATGGGTGATTAGCCTCTGTAGTGCCATTAGAGAGTGTGGAGGTGAAAGATAGTCTTTCTTATGAGGATGTACCAGTTGAGATTCTTTACCGTTAGCTTAAAAGGTTGAGAAATAATGAAGTCTCTTCAGTCAAGGTTTTGTGGAGGAGTCACTACGTAAAGGGAGCTACTTCGGAAGCAGAAGTAGCCATGAAAGCCAAGTATCCTCATTCTTTGGTTCTGATTCCACTCCATCTTGAGGTAATACTTGATCTTTAGTTTTTCAGTTATTCATGCGTGAATTCAGCCTTAGAATCATGTTCCCTCAATTTGTACTTGCATTTTCAGTGTATTTGCATCTTTTTGGAACTCTATTCAGTCAGAAACTCAGTTCTCAGTGCTTAGTAGTAGGGATTGCAGCTCTCTCCCTCTATTTCAGCTAATTTAGTCTTCATTCGAGGACGAATGTTCACAAGGGGGATATATTGTAACACCTTGTATCTAAAACAACCCAAAAATCAGCTTTTCAGAAATCTGCGGGTGCTAACGACGGTTACCATCGACAGACCGTATCCTGACCCACGGCCTGTGTTGCATATCCACCGACTGTGACTGAAATCCCCCAAGACGCAGCACAAAATTTTTACTATGTGTCGAACGACGGACGGACCTATGGTCTGTAGGTTAGACTAAGGTTCGTAGTCAATATCCGTCGATGAAGATCATATTTACCCACTCTCTGAGAAGAACCACAGTTGACCATCACAGTTCGTAGATTGACCTACAGACCGTAGGTATGACCATAGGTGGAAATTAGGAGACAGTTAGGGGGAAAATCCAGTTGGGTCAACTTTAAATGATCACAACTCATAGCACAAAATGAATAAGGTGTCCCATGACCTATTAAATGATAGATAATTGAATTACCTTTCCATAGCCACCGAGTTTGTTAAAATTAAACCTCCAAGTAAGAAGTTATTCCCGTTTTAGTAAAGGCCTGTCGAACAGACCCAACCTACAGACCCAAAAATTTGGATTGCCAATTGAACGACGGCCCGTCTGTCCAGATCGTCGTTTGGTCCAACAACAACTAACTCAGGTGTCTTGTGGTCTTTACATAACTAAAACTTACTTAAGTCAAAATCATAAATCAAAACTTAGAAAATTAGAAGTAAGAAAGGATAAAAAGGTGAATAACCCTGGTTCAAAAAAGCAACAAGGTTGCAGCAGTTCCATCCCTGAAATCTAAATATTTATCCAAGGATTTCGTCACCAGGTATGTGGGATCCCTAATTTTCAGTCAGATTCTTATTTCCCATATCATTATTAGATGTAGAGTTTCTAGAACATCAACAAAATTTCACGAAGTAATTTGTTATATGTTCCAAATCAGATTATCATGTTATTACTCAGATTACTTCATGAATTAAAAAACCCTAGATATGTATTTCTTTAGTTCTTTAATTACACATGCTAGGTCAGATGTTTCAATAACTTCAGATATACCTGCTTAGTTATAAATGCATAATTACCATATTAATTGTTGCATTCTCAGTTCGCATGTTCAGTTTTGAGCTATCCAGTATTTACATAAATTCAGTCATAATGTCTTATTCACTTTATTTATTGGGAGTGGGCAATCAGTTTAGTGATCACGCCAACATGCCTTTATAGCTCTGGCCGGGTTTATTGGGTCCTCTCGATGGGTTGTATACATCGAAATCCACATTTAGCTTATGTGGTTTTATTATCGGTTATTAGTAGCTCCCACAGTTTAGTCAGACTCTCCAATGCATTGACCATATTCAAAGTTCAGTTATTATTCAGTCTCATCTTGTTAAAAATTTGGTAATTGTATCCAACTAGCTTATAATTGAGTATATCATATTCAGATTATTATACTTGCTTTTGTGCTTGTTCAGTTATGTTTTATTTCATCTTTCATCTATCCTACATGCTCAGTACCTTCAAGTACTGACGCATAGGTGCGCTACATATTCTCGTGATGTAGGTTTAGGTTCTCAACATCAAGTTCACGCATAGATCGATTACCGATCTCTAATTCATCAGATTCAGTGGTGAGTTCTCATTCTCCAAGGACAATAGTCATGAGTTTCTTTTCAATATTTTAATCATTTAGTTTCAGCTTTCTCTAGAATTAGTTGGGGCCTGTCCCACCATTTCTAGTCAGTTTAGAGGCTATTTTCAAACATGCTTAGTTTTAGATTAGTATTGAGTTAATATTTCCTTTTTATTAAACCCATTGTTTTCATATATCTCAGTTATGAAATATGGGTATTCTCCATCCTTTCACTTTAAATTATGACATAGATTCCGCATTCTTGTTTATTATCTATAGTATGTTCATGATCATGCCAACATGGTTATCTTAGGATCACTTGTGGTCCTAAGTTCTGTCTCCGCGCCTTGGGTAGCTTGGGGCGTGACACTTATATGCAAAATATGTGAGGGATAAGCCATTATAACAGACTCTTAAGATTATCCCAAGGGGAGCAGACAAAAAAGAATGGGAATCATTTGTAAAAGAACATTTTACTTCTGAATTTTAAGGTATGGATATTACTTATGTTTATTACTAGGAAACAAACTTGAAGCTTGGTCAGGAATGAGACGCGTCATGTTTTAATAATTTTGTTATAACTATTCTTATTAAGTTTATCATTTTACAAATACATGCCAGAAAAATTAGGAATGCAAAAAACCGATCTAAGCAGAAGATGCTCCATCATATTGGTAGCAAACCTATTCAAGAGATTATTTATCAAAAGATCTTGTTAAAAAACTATTTACCTTTACGGAGTATTACGAGGGTTTTCTTATTTGACTTGTTTGAATTTGATGTAAAGGGTGGGAAAGATGGAAATCCATCAGATTTGTCGACTATTTTCTTTTAGATCCGTAAGAAAGATAACAAGCTTGTGGAATCTAAAGAAATTGAAAAACATGTATCTTTGATGAAATGAGTAAGTTGTTAGCAAAAAATTGTGGTGTTTTGATTGAAAATGTACTTTTAAATATTTTGTATGCTCAACTTGAGGAAATAGTCAAGGAATATCCTTCCCCATCTATTATAGAGATTGTTGAAAAATGTTGTGGACCACAAACTCGTAACCATGCTTTCTGATTTGGTGGTTGAATAAAGGCGAAAGATTTGAAAGGTGGGACTTCTTCAAATGCTGAAATATTGTCCACTCTACGTTCAACTCGGGATGATAACAAATTCTTGAATGAAAAAAACATATCCTTGAATGATCGCTTGTCTACCTTAGAAGATGCGATGAAATAAACATTGAAATGAAAGAACTCTTTGCTGCTCAACAATCATCTTCCAGCAAAATGACAATTGTATTTCTATTGACCATTTAAGTAACAATATACCCGACTTTATTTTATTATATGAAGGATTTTCATTCCTCAGCTGATAGATATGCCTCATAGTATCTATGAATTTCTCATCCTCTACTATCTGTTGGTTAAATGTTCTTTTTCCAGATTGTACAACAAATTTGCCCATCCCTTTAGTTTATATTGATATTCTTGTCCAACTAACTTCTTCTTAATTGGTCTCTGCGGTGGTGGCTGTATATATTTACAATCAAATAGGTTATGTAGGTATTTCTAATCAGATTAAGACATTCATCAGTAGGACTTTGACTTTCACTCCACAACTAGCCTGATATTTTCATGTATTATCCATCAGCACATCATTTTCATTGCTTGTTATAATACTGATCTTGGTTTGGAGAAAATTCATATTTATTGCTGCCATTTTTGTAATTACTCTCTGCAGTATCCATGTTATCGAGTTCTTCCCTGTTCTTTTTCCCGGTTCCATTGACCTATTCTTGCACGCCTCTCATTAATGCCATCCCTAACTGAAATTGATCTCTCCTGCCACCGGGACTCCTAATTGGATCCCTGTTGTGGTTAGGATTGTACATCTGTTTGTGGTTAGGATTGTACATCTGTTCACCCTTCTCAAAAATCTCAGAATGATGATACGATTCACCATAGATTCTAATATGACTCTTGTGAGAGCGGTCTTCATAGTTGAGATGCCTCAAAGGGCTTTGGCTCATGCTTCTGCTACGCCTTCTCTTAAACCTTCCAAAGAAATTATGTCGCAATTTCCTGTTGATGTTTTTAAGGTGCATAAAGTTGCAATATTCACGTTAAAATTCGTTGTGGTTTCTTATCAACAGTGACTATAGCCGAGATTGTTTGAGATTCAAATTGTTTTCTGCATCTAAAACAATATCGTTTGTCTCAACTGTAACAATTACATAAAACATCGTAAAAAAGTTTTGGTTTGCAGAAAATCTATTTTTTTTTTATTCATTAGGATATTAAAAGTGAAGATATTAACTACTTTGGATTTTAAGAAATGATTGTAGAGAAAAAAGGTTACAAATGTCACTTGCAATGACTATAAATGTGTCAATGAACTAGGTAAAATCATCAGTAACACTAGACAAAATGTTCGAATAACAACCAGAAACAGATGCTCCCCAGTTTTTTTCAACTCCCTCAACAGCGTACAACTACAAATGTCTTTCCTTTTTCTGCTACCTTTTCAAGGCAAATAAGGTGTTTGATACATTTTTAAGAGGAGAATAGTAGTATTGATAGTGGGTTTTGTGTGCTACCTTGTCAGTTAGTTTCAGCTGATGTTTATTTCACATTAGAGACTTCTGCCCTATTTTATTTCGTTCATTGCAGTTGTTCTTGCCCAACTTATTTTTCATTCTGCTCGTCTCCAAAGCTATTGTGTTCATTTTTTTTATTATCTATCAAATGTTATATATTTAGTTGTAAATCTTTAATATCGATATGACATTCTCGGTTAAAGCATTTATAATTTCTTAGAAAGGATTTTTTTTTCTTATTTTCTCGCAGCTTTTGTTGATGTTTCTTGATAACACTCTATGAAGAATTGAACTTTTATTCTTTTTCCTAGTTTATGTTCATTCTTGTGTGCAAGATATAAGTTTAGAAGAAGATGGATGAGATCACTATTAGTTTGCTACAAATTTAATGCAAAACTTTATGTTAGTCTAACTAGGATGTTAGTTATGTGTTTTTGTTAAACAAATTTTGAATCAAATGTCATGGATGTCAACTAGTTTATTGCAATGAACTACTTACTTAATATATGTCTTGATGTCTCCGTCTGTTCCATATATTAGTATATTCGTAGTGAAACATTTAGTAGCCATTCTATTTTTGTTGAAATGTATTATGGTCAAACTAGGACAAGAATTATTGTTGGTCTTTTAAGGCAAAGCTTTAACCATGCTTGTTGCTCGTCTGTAATGCTATTCTAGGGATGGGGTTGTTGATAGTCGCCAAATCTATTCTAAGTAAAGGTTGGTGAGTCCCTTAAGGTATTTCTAAGACCAGATAGTACTCATCTTTAAAGCAATTCTAAGGAAAGGTCTTTAATGGTCTCCAGGGATTACTAAGACCAGATAAATATCATCTCTAAACATGATTACGACTAGTTTTTTGTGGCCGTTATAGTGTTTTAACGACTTGAAAAACAATTTCCAAAGTATATTTGGTCGATTTGACCATAATTAACGTCCCTAAAGGTACTTCGTGACCAGATAGGATCTCCGTTTCCAAAACCTTTAGCGACAGGCTTTTTAATATCGTCAGTTTTGAGCGATAGTTAAGGATGCATTTAGGAAGGTCATCAGCCTTACTTTTCAGGTCTCAAATTCTCATCTGGGACCATATTTCCCCTCCTTCGAGAATGTTTTTCTTGTATTTTACTAGGTATAATAGTGTTAGGTCCATATATCATGTCAACGCTCTAGCTGATGAATCTGCAGCGATAGGTCCCAATCGAGGTAGAGATAGAATAAGATCTAGGTATAGAGGTCGTGGGAGAGTAGCGTCTACTTTCAATGAGGAACTTATTGGTAATGTTCCTATGTATAAGAACCCTTCTGCACATAATGAGGAGGTAAAAGAGGATATTGAGGTTAAAGATGTTGAGGAAAATTGACAAGAGGAAGTAGTGCCAGCAAAAACTACGGTTGTTCCTCCCATCGATCCATTGTTAGCTCACCAGATTATAGTGTTCTTGGAAGGGTTGGCTAGTCATGGAGTGGTTACATATTGTCAACCAACTCAAGCTCCCGCAAATTCCTGATGCTAGAATTGCGCCTAAGACGGGTGGAATGTAGGTACCGATGCATTCTTTCATTTTCTTGTTGTGTTCTGTTATGAATGGGAACAAGCATGATATATTGACTAAGTTTCTGAATCTTAAATCCCCGTTATTTCATGATTCTTAGACGGAAGATGCATGTACGTTTTTCTTAGGCTGTTATGAGAGGCTAAATAAATTGGGTATTATCACAAACATGGAGTTGAGTTCGTGTCTTTCCAACATCTTGGTGAGGCCAAGAAGTGGTGGAGGGATTATATGGAGTGCTGATCTTTTACATCGCCTCGACTTACTTGGACACAACTTCATGCTTTATTTCTAGAAAAGTGTGTGCCTAGTACATAGAGGGATGGCAAGAAGGATAAGTTAATGTTGTTAGACAAAGGTGGTATATCATTTGCTTCTTATGAGGCCAAGTTTCATGTTTTATCCTGATATGGTATGAAATTGTTCATTAAAGAGGAGAGAGGATCCAGTTATTTATTAGAGGTTTAAATTTTGACTTACAAGTATTATATTTCCATATGACTCATGTAGTGAGGAGTTTTAATGAGGTGAGAGACTATGTTATAAAGTGAGAGGGTAATGCAAGAAATTTATGTAATGGCTTGGGCAAAAATTGGAAAAAAGTTGGTAACTTTCAAGTGTATTACTCTAAGAGTTCTGGAAGGCCAACACTTGCGGCCAAGATAATTCAGTCTGCTATGCCCGCCTCTTTAAGTAACTACTTCGGAACTCCATCTCCTAATTTTCAAAATATTAAAATGACATCCTTGTGATGGGCAGCAGACTATCTTGTGATCATTTCTTGTACAACTGTGTCAACTTGGGGACAAGATAAGATATAGTCCAATCCGCGTGTTTTTGAGTTCACGCAAAAGCCTTATAGAGTAGTTGTACCTATGGGAAATTGTAATAATTGCAAAGGACTTCCACAAGGTGGGCGAGAAGGTTATCAGAGAGGCTGTGGAGGTCAAGGAAATAGTAATCATAACGTAGGTACGGGTAATGCGTAACCAACCATGGAGATGGCTCGTATTTATGATAGAAATAAATGTTATGCTTTTCTGGTAAAAAATGGAGGCAGAGGCATCCGACGTTCTGATCACATATACTATTATTGTGTGTTACAAGATGTCTAATATGTAATTTGATGTGGGTTCCACTTATTCTTATGTATCTGTGCGATTTGCCTCGTAGTTTGATACAATATATGATATTCTTGATGCTCCAATTCGTGTTTCTACCCATGATGGATCATCATTCATAGTCACCCATATTTATCGTGTTTGTCCTATCATGTTTATGGGTTTTCAGACTTGGGTGATTTAATTATTTTGGATATGATTGACTTATACATAATCTTAAGCATGACTTGGTTGTCCCACTATTATGTTGTGCTTAATTGTAATACTAAGTTGTAACTGTAGAAATTCCAGGAAGGGAAGTGGTTGACAAGCCTAAGCAAGCTAGGATTATATCGTCCACTCGGGATAGTAAATTAGTAAAGCAAGGTTGTTTGGCTTATTTTTCTCATATTAGGAATGTTGAGATTGTGGCACCACCTATCGGGTCCATTCCTATGATGTTTGAATTTGGTGAAATGTTTCCTAATAATTTGACTTGTATGCCTCTGGATAGGGATAAATATTTTTGAATCGATTTAGAGACTTGTACACTCCCCATTTCTATCTCTCGATATCACATGGCTCAGGCGAAATTAAAAGAGGTTAAGCCTCAAATTCAAGAGCTTCATTAGAAGGGATTTATTTTCTCTAGTTCTTCCCAATGGGGTGCTCAAGTTTTTTTTTATAAGAGAAAAAAATGGTAGCACGAGAATGTATAGATTATAGATAATTAAATAGAGTTACTATTCAAAATAAATATCATTTGCCTTAGATAGGTGATCTCTTTGACCAAGTGCAAGGGGAGGCGTTTTTCTATAACATTGATCTGATGTCCTGTTACCATCAATTTATAATTAGATCAGAAGATGTTCCTAAGAAGACATTTAGACTTCACTATCAGCATTATGAGTGTTTGGTTATGTATTTTAGTTTCACCAACGAGACTGCAACTTTCATGAGTTTGATGAATGTGGATTAAAGACATTTATTGATTCCTTTGTGATAGTGTTTATTCACGATAGGTTGGTAAGTTCAAAAAATGAAGAATAGCATAGGTACTATTTTAGGTGTTATTGGGAAGAAAAAGTTATATGCTAAATTTTCTATTTGTGATTTTTTGTTAAAATTAGTTGCATTTTTGGGACACCAAGTGTCAAAATATGAGGCAATATTTTATCCTCAAAAGATTGAGGAGGTTAAGAATTGGGTTCGGCCTAGTTCTGTGATAGAAGTCAGGAGTTTTGTGGGACTCGCTAGTTATTGTCATCGATTTGAGAAGAATTTTTCTTACATTTGCACTTACTTGACTAATTTTACCAAAAAGGGAACACCATTTGAATGGACTAAAAGTTTTGAAGAGAGATTTCAAAAGCTCAATACTGTTTTGACCAACAGACTTATCCTAGTTTTACCGGTGGAAGGTAAGGTTTTCATAGTTTATTTGATGCTTCTCATTCTTGATTTGGTGTTGTGTTAATGCAGTATAAGAATGTCATAGCCTATGTGTCACGCCAATTGAAGGTGCATGAGAGAAATTATCCAACCAATATTTTGATCTTGATGCGGTAGTATTTGCTCTTAAGATCTAGCGGCACTATCTTTACGGTGTAAAGTATGAGGTATTTACTGATCATCATAGTTTAGAGCATGAATTCACTCAAAATGATCTAAAGTTTTGACAACAAATACGAATGGAGTTACTGAAGGATAATGATGTTACCATTAAATAAATCCCAGTGACGCTAATGTGGTGGCAGATGATTTGAGTCAAAAAGTTGTAAGTATGGGTAGGTTAGGTTGATTAAGTGTAACCAAGAAACCTCTGTCCAAAAAAATTTAGATCTTAGAGTCTAAATTCATTTCAGTTGAGCATCTCAGAAAGAGGCGGGGTATCAGTGAGCATTGAAGTTAAGGACATGTTCATTGAAGATATCAAGGTCGAACAATCTTAGAATGAAAGTTTGAACAAAGTCAAAAACAAAATGGTGATTGGTAAAGTACAAGAGGCCACTCTTGATGCGGATGGTGTACACAGTGTAAAGGAAGAATTTGTGTTCCGCAAGTTGATGACTCGATGCAAAAATTGTTGGCAGAGTCTCATGGTTGTCGATATTCTATTCATCCAGGTGTTACCAAGGTATATAGAGATCTGAAATCAATTAATTGGTGGTCGGGCGTGAAGAAGGACATAGAGGAGTTTGTGCCTAAGTGTGAAAATTGTCAAGAAGTGAAGTATGAGGATAAAAGTCTGCAGGTTTACTTAAAAATATGTCAGTTCTTGAATGGAAGTGGTAAGGAATAGCTATGGATTTTGTGGTTGTTCATCCCACGACATTTGTGGAAGTTCAATTCTATTTTTGTAGTGGTTGATAGATTGACCAAGTTAACCCATTTTATTCCAAATAAGAATAGATTATAATATTGATCAACTAACTAAGATTTATGTGAAATGGATAGTAAGGATGCATGGTATGCCCCTTGATATGATCTCATATCATGGTACTTAATTCAGTTCAAAGTTTCGGTGGAAATTGCATGATGAATTAGGAACACAACTCACTTTTCGTACAACCTTTAATCTATAAATGTATGGAAAATCTAGAAGGACTATTCAAGTTTCGAAAGACATGTTGAGAGCATGTATAATCAATTTTGAAGGGCATTGGGATAAATTCATACCTTTGTGTGAGTTCTCCTATAATAATAGTTATCACTCCGGTATTAATATGACACAGTGTGAGGAATTATATGGTATGTAGATCACCTATAGGTTGGTTTGAGATGGTGTTGTGAAACCTTTGGGAGAATTCAAACAAAACTTCTAGCAGCCCAGAGTAGATAGAAGAAGTATGTAGATAATAAGGTAAAAGACATACAGTTTCATACTGGTAAGAACGTTCTTCTTAAGGTATCACCCATGAAAAGGGGTGATGAGATTTGTTAAGAAGGGTAAGTTAAGTCCATGATATAGTGATCTCGGACGGTGGTTTATAGATTTTCTCTACACCCTAACATATATTGTGTTTATCCAGTATTCCATATGTCTATATTGAAGAGATATTAGGGTGATGGAAAATTTATCATTAAGTGGGACTCAATTGTATTTGACAAATACCTTCAATATAAGGATGAACTGATTCCTATTCTTTATTGTGATATGCATATGTTTAGGACCAAGGAGTTTATGTCAGTGAAAGTTCAATGGAAGTGTCACATTCGGGTAGCACCCCTTAGACGTAACGGCGTCGTTAGTCCTCGAAGAGAACTAAGACTAGAATTTTAGCTTAGATCATCAATTTCATTTGTTAAAAATGTGGAAAATTTAAATCTTTTCTTGTATCTATCATGAGATTTACATAAACCTCTTGCATACAAATAATATATATTCATATCAAGTATACATAGACCCTTCGTAGAAGAAGATTACATAGTCTTCTACTTTTATGACACATATAAATATATGAGATATAACATAGTCTTAAAATAGATGTCTCATCTTATCAACATCAAAAGCAGATTATAACAATTGGTCATAGACCATACATCAATAAAATAAAAGCCACATAAAGGCTATACAATCTTTAGTTCTCAAATGAAAGGAAATGAACAAGTTGTCTTTAAGACTAATCAACATTCAATGCTAGAAAGTTGCATTGTCCTCGATGTAGTGAGGACCTACCCAAATTGGAGAATGAGGATACAAGTCTTTCTTCAAAAATCATCATGAACCCTTCAACGACCGGAACCTAAAATGTTGGGGGAAAAGGGAGAAATAGATTTAAAACATCACCTGTACTAAGTATGAGACCATATGCACATAGAAATCATGCTAAAAAGGGACATTTCATTAAAGCATGCACAATTTCTTTGAAAAGTATTATTAACATTCAAGAACCAATACAATTCAATCATACATATTCATTAACTCAAGAACATGTACATCACAACACCAACCACACTATGTCTAGTAAAGTCAACATGCACATCAACATAATTGAGCACATAACCAAGACAACTCTATCATCAAGTTATATTATCAACAAGCATGTATAAGAGTTCATAACATCATAAACTAAGCAAGAACATTACTCATAAACCCTCACCAAGTCCACTAGTGCAATGACTAAGCAAATCCCTATAACCTCACTCCAATCATGCTAACCTGACAGGAACCATAAATAGTGTCCAACTTCACATAACATATCATTAAGAGTACACAACATTATAATTTAGTAATAGAGACCAAGCACATGTTCATAAGTGAAACCATCATCACATAGTGTCATTAACATGTAAAATCATCATATACATATCATATACATTTATAAGCGTATACATACATAGAAACATCCTCCTAAGACTTCCCTCAGGGATAACTAGTGCAATGTATAGGTAGAGTCTCATACCCCTACCTAGACCAAGCAAAATCCCTTAGGTAATCCTAGTTATAGTTCACTTTATTACTTCATTTTACCTTTTGGGAACATCTTTCCTTAAACGACATAGACCACATGAGCTAATGCGGAATCCGGTGTCATGGAACCCTACACTAAAAGAAGGCCAATTACTTGCCAAGGTAGTCCCAAAACATGAACATAGCTTCTATAAGGATCCAATAGCTAGTATTCCTATGGGGGCGACATAGTTCAAGAACTAGTAGATGTAATTGGGAACTCATATGCTACATGCATTATAGTCTCCAATCTCATGAGTAAATTAGTTATCCTAACTTCCCTATGTTGGAAGGGACACTCCCCACTGTAGTTCATCCGGTTCTAAGCTTGAGTCCCTTTTGAAATGTCTTTAATGCCTTCATTAATGATCATAGCTTCTGTAGGTTGTAGGGTCTATCTCTTATATAATCATCATCATAGCTCAATACGAATTGCATGAGAAATTTAATTTCATTACAATTTATACATTTGAGGTTAGAACATTTACATAATCACATCATGATAAGGTACATTGGTAAGTTATCACCATCCTTATAACATTTACATCTTAGCGAACAACTCAAAAACAATAATTCAAGATATTCAAATTCAACATCATTTCAACCCTATCAATCTTAACATAAGGTATATTTAAATATAACATCAATACTTAATCACAAGTAGTAATAATTGAAGTAAAGAATTGAGATCACAAGACTATAACCAATCTCTTTCACAAGCCATCATCAAGGTCTTACCATCAACCATACAATTCAACCCAACAATGGTTAATATCATCACACAATAGTAACCAACATTATAATAAAGTCAATTGAAATCACTACACAACAACTAATCACTAGTTCATAGCTTCGGGTTAGAGGCTTAGGTCAAATTCATTATCTACTTCACAACCTAAGTTATTATTCAAGAACTAGCATAATTGTATTACCAAATATCAGAATCTACTCATACATTGACATAATAACAACATATAATAGTAAACCACAAATTAACTAAGCCAATTATATCAACACTAGATACTTCAATTCAAGATCACAACCTAGGGTTAAAGGGGAAATGTCATCTTCCACAAACTAGGTCAATTAATCAAGAAGTAGTATAATGGAAACATAATACATGTTAATCTACTCATAATAAATAAAATGAATCATAAACAAAGCAATTCACAAGATAAATTTCGTAATAGAATAAAACTCACTTGAATTTGATATTTTTGATATCAATTTAGAGGAACCCTTTGGGGAAAGAGGTCACGAAGGTTAAAGAAATCCCATACCTTACTAATTGATTTTGTTTGATGGATAAAAAAACCCTCCTTGAATCCCTAGATGCCTCCTTTCTAGGTCTTCTATGGAGTTTCTTTGGGAGAGAGAGAGAAGAGAGAAGAGAGAAGGAAGAAAAATTGGGTTTTGGGAATTATGAGAGTTAGGCTTAGTTTTATTAGCTACGTCTTTATATACAAGTCCTTATTTAAATTAATTGAACCTCTGTAACCCTTAATTAAATAACTAACCACTTAACTAATTAGATGAATTAAGTAAAACAAAACAGCAACACACAGACTTGACCTACGAGACCTCCACTGAGAGGACGTAGGTCAGTCGACTGGCAGTGTGGCCTCCGTGCTGCAGATCCGTGGTTTTGGTCAGAGATTTGACAAAAATGACATACCAAAGAAATTTTCAAAGTCTTCATTTATGGAGGCATCGATGCCCCGTCGATTCACCAACGCCTCGTGGCCTGTAGTCCGTCGATAGACACTCCCTCATGGCCTCTTTTGGCCAAATTGCAAGGGTCCTCCTCAAGGGCCCTTGGTTAGTCCTTGGGGAGTCGTATCCGGACGTTTAGACTATAAACTAAATCTAATACATGTTAGACACCTTACCACCCAATTTCATCATTTTCCTACTTGTAAAACTTATTCAGATTGGGTAAAGCACACTATCACCTGTTGAACTAGTTTCCGGATGTCATGGACGTTCCTTGATGTTTTGATTCTAGAAATTCCTAAATAACTTATATGAATTCTAATTGACTTTAAAACAGTGTTACAACTCTTAATTATCATATTAGGCTCTAGAACAGGCTTTAGGATTTCGGAGTATTACATTATCCCATCCTTATAACATTTACCCCTGAATGACACTAAAATACTTTAAAAGGAAGGAATAGACTCAAGACTACCAGTCAAACAAACAACAACATACTAAAACATGAGTCACAATAAAAATCATCATTGTACATGACCTTTTACACAATGCAACTCAAAACATCATTTTCAGCTCATAAGAGTTTAACATTCATTACATTCTTATTTATTATGCCAAAGTTTTTTTCAACACATATCAACATGCTCAATACATTCATGAAGTCATAATATACCAAAATGCACAACATAAACTCATGACAAGTAAAAAAGCAACAGTTTAATTTTTAGGCAAAAAAATTCATTGTAAGTGTAACATTCACTTTTTTGCACGATTTCACCAAAATCAAGGCAATTTCAAATAAAATTAATATTTTTTTTTACAAATAGGAAAAACTAACCTTAGTTATTAAATAGATGAGGGTAACAGGACTTCATGTCAGTCTCGGCCTCCTATGTTGCTCCCTTAAATAGATTGTTCTTCCATAACACCTTTCCAAAAGCCATCACTTTGTTCCTTAAACTCTTTACTTGTCTATCAAGGATTTCAACCGGAACCTCCTAACAAGAGAGGTTCTCTTGAAAACATAGACCTTTAATAGGAAGAATGGACTCGGCATCACCGATACACTTCATAAGCATTGAAACATGGAACACCGGATGAACCGAAGCAAATTCACTAGGTAACCTCAACTCATATGCAACCTTACCAATCTTTTGCAAAATTTCATAAGGACCCACATAACGAGGACTCAACTTTCCTTTCTTGTCAAATCTCACCACCCCTTTCATAGGGTAAAATTTTTAGATATAGTTTATCACCTTCTTCAAGTTCTAAATCTCTTCTCCTATGGTAGGCATAAGACTTTTGCCGGATATAGGATTTTTTCAAGAGATTCCTATAATATCAACCTTCTCCAAAGTTTTATAAATCAATCCGGGCCCATTTCAAACAATCCAATTGGAGATATACATCTCCTACCATACAAGGCTTCATACGGAGCCATATATATGGATGAATGGTAACTATTGTTGTAAGAAAACTCAACCAAGGTCAAGTGTCAATCCCAATTTACCTTGAAATCAATTATACAATCTCTAAGCATGTCCTCAAGGGTTTGAATAGTACTCTCCGCTTGACCGTCCGTTTGAGGATGAAAACTGGTGCTTAACTTTGCCTTGGTACCCAAACCTTTTTGGAATGACCTACAAAACCTAGATGTGAATTGTGTACCCCTATCCTACATGATGAATAACAAAATACAATGGAGACACACAATCTCATCTATGAAGATTCTTGCATAATCCTCCACAGAGTAAGTGGACTTGACGGGAATAAAATTAGCAGATTTTGTCAACCTATTCATCACCATCCATATGGAGTCATATTGCTTTATTGTCTGAGGGAGACCTACAACAAAATCAATATTAATGTCTTCCCACTTCCAAATAGGAAATTGGATTTCTTGAGACAAACCATCCGAATTTTGGTGTTCGGCTCTCACTTGTTGGCAATTTGGACACTTTGCAACAAATTCTGCTATGTCCTTATACAAGCCTTCCCACCAAAACACTTTTCTAAGTTCACGATACATCTTTGTAGAACCCAGATGAATGGAGTAATGAGACTCATGAGCTTCCTCAAGAATCCGGTTCCTCAAGCCACATACATTGGGAATGCACATACTTCCTTGATACCTCAAGACACCATCCCCCCTATTACATTGGGAATGCACATACTTCCATATACTAACCTCAACATTATATGCTAATTTCTGAGCTAACTGGATGCAATGACTAATATATAACATTCTGAGACTGAATACTAAATATACTGATAAATGGTCAATGCAAAGAGTTTGACTGAACTATGGGAGCTAATAAGAAGCGACAATAAAACCACATGAGCTAAATGTGGAGTCTGATGTATATTCCCCATCAAGAGGACCCAAAATACCCTTACAGAGGTATAATGGCATGCTGGCGTGATCACTAAACAGATTGCCCACAGAGGGGATTTACAACCTACTTGGCTAGTAGTTTTGGGGCTAATTAGGTACGATGAACCCTACTCCAACTTGGTAGTATGCTACTCCCAATGAATTCTGTAAATTTACTGATTATGTTTTAGTTTCTGTAAATACTAGATAACTCAAAACTGAACATGCACACTGAGAATGCAACAATTAAACTGGTAATTATGCATTTATAACTGAGGCATGTATATCTGAAGTGTATGAAATATCTGACCTAGCATGTTTAGTTCAACAACTAAAGAAATACTAAACTAGGGTTTGAAATCCATAAGATAATCTGAGTAATAACATGATAATCTAATTTGGAATGTATATTTAATAAATTTATGAAGTTCTATCAAAGTTATAGAAACCCTATGTTTAATCATGACAAGAGAATCAAGAATCTGACTGAAAACTAGGGACCCAATGGGTGAAAGGAACCCACTAGTGAAATCCCACATACCTGGTGATGAAATCAATGGAAAAATACTTAAGTTTTGGGGCTGGAACTGCTGAAGCTTGTGGTGTTCTTGAACTCAGATTCTTGAGCTTTTTATCCTCTCTTGGTTCTTATTTTCTAAGTTTTGATTTAATGATTTGACTTAGATATGTTTTAATTATGTTTCTAGACTCAAACTAACTAAAATCTGATGATTTAGGGTCAAAACGACATATATTAGGGTTTAAACGGAGTGGAAAAGGTCCAAAAGACCCCTGTGAAAGTTGTTGTCGGACCAGGCGACGGCCAGGACAGACAATCCGTTGATTGATCCACGCCCCGTCGGTTGATCTGTCGATTGGGCCTGTTCGACAGACCCTTACTAAAATGAGCATAACTTTTTACTCAGAGGTCTGATTTAAGCAAGGTCGGTGGCTATGGAAAGATAATTCAATTATATATCTTTTGATAGATTATGGGAAACCTAATTCATTTTGTGATAAGAGGTATGACAATTTGAAGTTGACCCAACTGCACTCCTCCCTTAACTGTCTGTTAAATCCAACATACGGTCAGAACTACAGACCATGGGTTCACCTTATGGACCGTACTGGTCATCCGTGGCTCTTGTCAGAGAGTGGTTGAAAGGGGTCTTGATCAATGGTCAAAGACTACGGACCGTCATCTGACCTACGGACCGTAAGTCTGTCCGTAGATCAAGACTTAGCCAATTTTTCACTAACTGAGTTTTTGGGAGTCTCTGATCCCATCGATGGTTGTGTAGGACAGACCGTGGGTCAGGATACGGTAGTTTGATGGTCATGTCGGTTGCACATGCAATTTTTCTAAAAAT
Organism: Solanum pennellii; assembly: GCF_001406875.1. Classification (NCBI taxonomy): domain Eukaryota; kingdom Viridiplantae; phylum Streptophyta; class Magnoliopsida; order Solanales; family Solanaceae; genus Solanum; species Solanum pennellii. The sequence goes on from NC_028640.1 coordinate 30,407,377, forward strand.
TGATTTTTTGGTGTGTTTTTGCTACAAGGTGTTATATTATTTACCCCCTTGGGAACATACGTCCTTAAATGAGGACTAAACTAGCTGAAATAGAGGGAAAGAGTTGCAAACCATACTACTAAACAATGAGAACTGAGTTTCTAACTTAATTGAGTTACGAGAACATGCAAATACGCTAAAAATTCAAGTAGCTTCTGTTTCCCAAGTAGCTCTCTCTACGGACTGACTCCTCCACAAAACCTTGACTTAAGCGACTTCTTTGTTCCTCAACTTTCTAACTTGACAGTCAAGAATCTCAACTGGTACATCCTCATAAGAAAGATTATTTCACCGTCCCATTCTCTAATGGCACTATAGAGGCTGGGTCACCCACACACTTCTTCAATAGTGAGATGTGGAATACCGAACGCATTGTTGCTAAGTTCTCTGGTAACTCTAACTCACATGCCACCTTGCCAATCCTATTTAAGATCTTCTAAAGGCCTACATATCTAGGACTGAGCTTACCTTTCTTGCCAAATATCATCAACCCTTTCATAGGTGACACTTTCAGAAAAAACCAATCATCGACTTGGAACTATAGTTCCCTTTCTCCTTACATGTGCATAAGATTTCTGACAACTTTGGGCTGTCTTAAGTCTATCTCTAATGAGTTGCACTTTCTCCATAGCATAAAGGACTGAATATGGCCATATCAAAGTTGCTTCACCTACTTCAAACCAACCAACAGAAGATTTACATCTACGCCCATATAAAGCGTCATAAGGGGCCATCTGAATGCTGGAATGATAGCTATTATTGTATGCAAACTCAACAAGACGAAGGTGATCATCCCAACTATCCTTGAAATCGATCACATAAGCTCTCAACATATCTTCTAAGGTCTAAATTGTACGCTTTGCATGCCTATCCGTCTATGGATGAAATGTTGTACTAAGGTTAACTTAAGTACCAGGACCTTTGTGAAATGACTTCCAGAAATGAGAGGTAAATTGAAGACCTCTATCTGATATGATAGACAAAGGAACCCCATGTAACCTCACAATTTCATTAATGTAAAGCTTGGCATAGTCCTATACCAAATTTTTAGTCTTGACTGCTAAAAAGCGAGAAGACTTAGTCATCCTATCAACTATCACCCAAATGGAGTAATGCTGTCTGCGCGTACGCGGTTACCCTGTGATGAAATCCATATTGATCACTTCCCTCTTCCAAGTAGGAATGTCGATCTCTTGAGTCATACCTTCTGGTTTTTGATGTTCTACCTTGATTTGTTGGAAATTGGGGGACTTACTCACAAAGTCTGCTACTTCCGTCTTCATGTCATTACACCAATAGACTTCTCGTATATCACGGTACATCTTAGTGGCACCTGGATGAATCGAATACCTAGAGTTATGGGCTTCTGCAACAATATGCTCTCTCAACTCTCCTACATTAAGAACACACAATCTACCCTGTTAGCGTAGTACACCATCTACCCCTTGGGAGAAATCCTCCACACTCTAATTGTGGATTGCACCCTTGATTTCAAGCAACATTTGATCAGTGTCTTGCTTCTCCTTAACCTCCATAACCAAAGAAGATTCTGCCCCATTTTGAACTATTACAACACTCTCTGATATGCTAATAAGGCAAACTCCAAAGCTAGCAATCCTGTAAACATCCTTCACTAGCTCCTTCCTTTCTTCCTCAACATGGGCTACACTACCTATAGATAATCTACTAAGAGCATCGGCTACTAAATTTGCCTTACCAGGATGATAACGCACACTCATATCATAATCATTAAGGAAGTCAAGCCATCTCCTCTGGCAAAGATTCAACTCTTTCTGGGTGAACATATACAGAAGGCTCTTATGATCGGTGAACACATCTACATGAACACCATACAAGTAGTGTCTCCATATCTTGAGTGCAAACACCACTACTGCAAGCTCAAGGTCATGAGTTGGATAGTTCTTCTCATGCACCTTAAGTTGTCTAGAGGAATACACTATAACCTTATCTCGCAGCATCAACACACAACTTAGGCAAACTCTGGATGCATCCCAATGGATCACATAATCGTCTAAACCCTCTGGTAGAGTCAAGACATGAGTTGTGGTTAATCTATTTTTCAGTTCTGCAAAGCTTCTCTCACAATCATCTGACCATTGTAACTTGACCATCTTCTAAGTCAACCTAGTGAATGGTGTGGCTATGGATGAAAATCCTTTCATGAACCTTCTGTAATAACCCTCTAACCCTAAGAAACTTCTGATATTTGTAGTAGAGGTATATTTGGGCCACTGCTTCACTGCTTCTATCTTCTATGAATTCACTCGGATCCCTTAGCTAGATACAATGTGACCAAGAAAAGCAATGGATTGCAACCAATACTCACATTTGCTAAGCTAAGCGAATAAATGGCAATCCTTGAGAGTCTACAGAACAACGCTCAAATGACTTGCATGTTCTTCCTCACTCCTAGAGTAAATGAGGATATCATCAATAAAGACGATAACGAACAAGTCCAAGTACTGTTTGAAAACTTTGTTCATCAAATCCATGAAAGCTGCAGAAGCATTGGTTAGTCCGAATGACATAACTACAAATTCATAATGACCATACGGAGTTCTAACTGCTATTTTCGGAATGTCATTATATCTAACTCTAAGCTGATGATAACCCGATTTGAGGTCCATCTTTGAGAGACGACTAGTCATCAATACTTGGGATGGGATACTTATTCTTGATTGTGACCTTGTTCAACTATCTGTAGTCAATGCAGATTCTGAGAAAACCATGTTTCTTCTTTACGAACAACACTTGTGCACCCCATGGAGAAATACTAGGTTTGATGAATCCCTTATATAGAAGGTCTTTCAACTGCTCTTTAAATTCCGTAAGCTGTGATGGATCCATTCTATAAGGAGGAACAGAAATAGGCTGGGTATCTTGAAGGAGATCAATTCAAAAGTTGATTTCCCTTTCGAGAGGGACTCTTGGAAGATCTTATGGAAATACTTCTGGAAATTCACATACTACTGTAAATGACTCAAGAGTTGGGGTTTCAAGGTTAGAATCCTTTACCCAAACTAGATGATAGAGATTTGTACTTAAGTTAAGAAAGAAATCGACCCATATGCGCTAAGCTACTACCCTTCCATTCTAAGATTGGTTCATCTGGAAACTTAAAATGAACAATCCTAGTTCTACAATCGAGTGAGGCATAATGTCAGGGTAACCAATCCATGCCTAGAATGACATCGAAGTCTACCATTTCTGATTCTACTAGATCTGCTGAGGTGACTTTCTAAGATACTGTGATAGGGCAATTTCTATATATTTGTCTAGCTATAACTTGGTCACTGAATGGAGTAGAGACTGTGAAAGATTCTGAGAGAGTTTCTGGACTAACACTCAATGGGACTGCTATATAAGGAGTTACAAAAGAAAGAGTAGCCCCTGGATCTAAAATGAATAAACTTCAAGGTCAAAGACTCGTAACGTACCAGTGACTACATGAGGAGAAACTTCCTGATCCTGGCGAGCCCGAAGAACATACAACCTGTTCTGGCGATGACCGCCACCTATACCAGATGAGTTACCCTACTGAGTTGGGCAACTTGTTAGTGCTACTGAAGTTGTAGATTGAGTTCTACAATTTCCAACTCCTTAACCCTGTCTAGAAGGATAATCCCTCAACATGTGACCAGACTGACCGCACCCAAAACATCCTTCTTTTCTCGCGAGACACTCGCCCTTATGGTTGTTACCACACTTAGGGAAATTGGGGTAAACCTTAGTGCCTGAACCACCTCCCCGAGACTTAGAGCCTGATGCTTTACCCTTTTGGTCATACCTGTTCTTGGAGGATGGAGCACTAACTAACAAAGGGGCTAGAGCCGAAAACTTTTGTTGACTCTGCGAGTGATTTCCACCACGCGATTTCTACTAAGAATATTCATAGTTCCAAATCCTAGCCTTCTTATTCTCCTTAGAATGTTCCCTAAGCTTATCACCCTCATCCTGCTGAGCATGAGTCATAAGCCTAGAGATGTTTATATCTCCTAGTAACATAGCATATTTGCACTCAGTTTTGAGCGAATCCGACACTCCATTCAAGAACTTGCTTATCTGAGACTTGTAGTCATCAACCATGTGAGGAGCATACCTGGAAAGCTGGTTAAACTTCAGCCCACACTCTTGGACTATCATGTTACCCTACCTCAAGTTCATGAATTTTTGGGCTTTTGCTTCTCTCAACTCTATTGTGAAAAACCTGTCAGGAAAATTCTCACTAAAGCAATCCCAAGTGATAGGAGCCGCATTTGCACCCCTATTCTCCTTCCACTGAGTGTACCAGAGATGAGCAATATCCTTCAACTGGTATGATGCTAACTCAACCTGATCATTGCCAGTGACTTGCATTACCTCAAAGATCTTCTTGATCTCATCCAAGAAATTCTGAGGATCCTCATTAGCTTGCGATCCCGAGAACTCAGGAGTATTCATCCTAACAAAGTCACGGACCCTTGCTTCCGCTGATCCACCATTTTCATTCATATGAGCATGAACCTGATTTTTCTTGTTAGTCATACTATGAGCCAACATCTATATGGCATTTGTGAACTCAGCATTCGAGACTTCCTGATCTGGAGCTGGAGGAGTTGCGTTTGAATTTCTGGCATTCGCATTCCTAGCGTTAGCTCTACGAGGAGGCATGATGTGAAATGTATAATGTCATGTTAGAATGGAATAAGATCATACCTCACGCAAGATAAAAGTAACAAGGATGTGAAGTTTTTCCTAAAAAACATCATAGCCTCCCTCTAACTAGATGTGGTGCACTTCACACGCATGAAAAGGACTCTATTTAGTGCGGCTTTTTAAACATCCTAGGACTCTTGAACCTAGTTCTCTAATACCAAGTTTTGTCACGCCACGAGCTACCCCCGAGACGCGGACACGAAAACTAGGACCACAAGTGATCCCAAGCTAACCTTGTTGGCATGATCATGACCATACTAAAGATAATAAGCTGATGTAGAAGCTAAATAATAACTTATAATGAAAATATGGGGAATACCCACATGCTAAAACAGATATAATATGAAGAATGATGAGTTTAATACAATAAAGTTACTAACTCAACACTAAGCTCAAACTATCTATGTCTGACATAAGCCTCTAAACTAGACTAGAAATACTAGGACAAGCCCCAACTTAATCTAGCAAAACCTAAAATGAAACTACTAAAGACTGAAATGACACTCACGACTATTGTCCTTGGAGAATAAGGACTCACCACTGAATCTGCTGAACTGGAGATCAGAAAATTGATCTATGCTTGATCTAGATGCTGAGAACTTAAACATACATCACGAGAAGATGTAGGCTCGTATGCGTCAATAATTGAAAGGTAGTGAGCATGTAGGATAGAGTAAAGCTGAAATAAAACATAACTGAATAAGCACAAAAGAATGTATAATAATCTCAACATGATATGCTAATTTCTGAGATAACTGGATGCAATGACCAATTTGTAACATTCTGAGACTGAATACTACATATACTGATAAATGGTCAATGCAGAGAGTCTGACTAAACTGTGGGAGCTACTAATAACCAACAATAAAACTACTTGAGTTAAATGTGGAGTCTGATGTATAAGGCCCATCGAGAGGACCCAATATAACCAGCTGGAGGTTTAAAGGCATGTGGCGTGATCACTAAACTGATTGCCCACAGAGGGGACTTACAATCTACTTGGCTAGTAGTTCTGGGACTAAATGGGTACGCAGAACCCTAGTCCAACTCAGTATTATGCTACTCCCAATGAATTCTGTAAATTTACTGATTATGTTTGAGTTTCTATAAATACTTGATAACTTGAAACTGAACATGCAAACTAAGAATGCAACAACTAATCTAGTAATTATGCATTTATAACTGAGGCATATATATCTTAAGTGTCTAGAAACTGTGGGAGTTAATCCTAGCACCGAGAGGATATGAAGAAGGGGTGGTTACACTTCGTAAACAGAGATGTTGTATTCTAATGTACCTCTTGAGATGAGTACTCCTCGTTTGTAGACAAGGAGTTAATTAGTAGCAATCTCCTTATCCCTTAACTATGTGCCCGCATAGGTGTAACTATTGGGAAAGCCATGTAAAAGTTAAGAGAATGACCTTACTCTAGGCAAGTGAGGAAACCTCATCCGATAGGGGTTAATATCAGGATTACACGTCTAGATCTCATGGTCTATGTTAATTAAGCTAACCCCAACAAAAGTAATGAAAGTACTAAGTCTTCTAAAAGAGTCTACTACTTAGGTTAGGTAGTGGAATGGGACGCTATTTATCCATTGCACTATGTAGGCATTCCGAAAGGGAAGTCTTGGTGAGTCTTATATGAATTAAAAGTACTACGTCCTGTAAAAGAGTGTACTACTTAGGGTAGGTGGTGGAATAGGACGCCGTATATTCATTCCACTAGGTAGGCATTCCGAAGGGTAGTCTTGGTGAGTCTTATATGAATTGAATAAGCTAAGTCTTTTAAAAGAGGGTACTACTTAGGGTAGGTGGTTGAATGGGACGCCATCTACTCATTGCACTAAGTAAGCATTCTGAAAAGGGAATCTTGGTTTGTCTTATGTGAAGTTTTTAAGTGTTCTTCTAATGTCTTGTCTTTGATTGGGGACTTTTTCTCCCGAGGCGAGAAAGCCTAGAAGGGCTAGTCTTGGGATCACCTAGGTGTGTATTGAAGGAGGTGTATGGGCTTTTCCTTCATGTCTTGCCTTGGTGAGTCTTAGGATAACCTTAGGCAGGGAAACTTCTACGGAAATGAGTTCACTTCCTCTTGGATTTACTTTGGAGTTCACTTTTTTGGGGATTAAAAATAGCTCACTGTAATTCTAAAATGGTTTCACTGTAATGCAAAAATGAGCTCACTGTAACTTTTGGGTAGTTTACTGTAACGTGGTACTTTTTGTTAAAAATTATGGAAATCCTTTCCTAAGTGTTAAATGATTATCTATATATTGGTTTCCTTCTATATTCATGAATGTTTTACTTAATTGGCATGAAAATGTATTTATAGTAAAATGTCCCCTTTTGCATGTTTTTGCATATGCCATACTTAGTACATTGTTTGTACTAACCCCATACTTTTATATACTCTATAAGTATAGGTTTGGAACCAAGGAGAAGTCTAGAATGCGAAGCTTGTGAATCTACTCACTCAAGACTTGGTATGTCCTCATATATTTGAGGACATAGTCTATGTTTCTTAATTTTGTCATTAAGACTTATTATGTATTTATTTCAAATGTAAGGGACGTGTCCCTAAGATATTATGTTTTCTCTTTATGTTTGGCTTGTGACTATGAGATTTTCTTAGTATATATGAAAGAATTCCTTTTTATATTAAATCACATGAAAAGTTTTAATTCAACACTACTTTTCATGACTTATGTAATGAACGATAGTTAAAAAGGCTTGTAGAAGATCCCAAAGGATCAACTACGTCATGTGATGATCCAAGGGTTCTCCTAACTTCTAGGGGGATACTTGTGAGTCGGTACATGAGGATTATGCTAAGTTGTACCTTGACAAAGTCGTAAGACTTCATGGATTTCCGATCTCCATTATTTTAGATAGAGATGCATAATTTACTTCACAATTCTAGAAATCATACCCAAAAGGTTTGGGTTCCAACGTGAATTTGAGCACTGCTTTTCATCCTCAGAAAGATGGACCAGCAGAACTTACTATCCTAATCTTAGAAGATATGTTGAGAGCTTGTGTGATCGACTTCAAGGGAAATTGGGATGATGACCTACCTCTCATTGAGTTCGCTTACAACAATAGGTATCATTTGAGCGTCCAAATAGCCCCGTATGAAGCTCTTTATGGGAGAATATGCATATCTCCTATTGGGTGGTTTGAAGTTGGCGAATCAGGGTTGATAGGACAAGATTTAGTTCATCAAGATATGGAGATGGTGAAAGTGATTCAACAAAGGTTGAAGACAGTACGAAGTCGCCAAAAGTCCTAAACCGTTGTTAGAAGAAGGACATTAGAGTTTGAGGTAGACAATTGGGTGTATCTTAAGGTTTCACCTATGAAAAGAGTTATGATGTTTGGTAAGAAGGGGAAACTTAGTAGCCGGTATATTAGGCCTTATAGAATCTCCAATAGAGTGGGCAATGTGGCTTATTAGTTGGAGCTACCCCAAGAGTTAGAAGCGATTCATCCAGTATTCAATATTTCAATGTTGAAGAAGTGTTTGGGTGATCCTTCATTGATAGTACAGATAGAGAATCTGGGGATTAAGGACAACTTATCCGATGAAGAACTTCCGGTCCATATTTCGAATCGTGAAGTTCGCAAGTTGAGGACAAAAAAAGTTGCTTCAGTCAAGGTTCGTTGGAGGAAACAATTTGTTGAAGAATCCACTTAGGAAGCACAGAAAGATATGAAGAAGAGATATCCACATCTCTTTGAATCCGGAGAGAATGCAAATCAAGGTACTAAACCCTCTTCTTAGCACTTTATGAGATTATGCATAATCATGTTACTACTTACTTTTGTTGTTGAGTGATGAAATTATAATTACTATACATAGCTTAGAAAAAGAATTCTCCGTCGAGGACAAATGTTCCCAAAGGGGATATATTGTAAAACCTCTTACTCTAGATAACCTAAGGTTAACCTAAGAAAAACAAGAAAAACCAAATTTGGAAATAAGTAAGGAAAATGACTATAATTCCCAGCTCAGGAAAAGTTTTGGTGAGTTCTTTATATGGATGAAATTGCATCGGAAGATCTTTCCCACGTTGCCAAGTTTGCGAATTTCCTAGGGCGTAGGGAGATATGACTTTCGGAAGTTGGGTTGTTGAGTAGGGAAAAATTCCAAATCTGGATTTGTTAACGGTGTTTAGTCTTTTCTTAAGTTAATTATTAAATTCGTTATTGGGGTAATATGTTGGGGGTTTAAACTGATACGAGTCAGTTTACACACTTTGAAAATAAGCTAGGGCTTTGAGAGAAAGGAGAAAAACGAGAAGGGAGAAGAAGACGCTAGAATGCCAAGAATTCATTCGTGGATTTCATCGGGGGTGATCCCTAAAAATGTATGTGATATCATTTGGTGTTGGGTTCTTTCGCCCACCCTCCTGTTTGATTCATTAATGAAATTTATCGTTAATTGAAAGGATATCTTGAAGTTCTTGATGAAAAGTTTGAAGTTCTTGTTGGTTGAATTGTTGTTGATCTCTGTTAGTTGCAATCCCTGTTTCCGGAATGTTTTTAGGTATAAACTATTGGATAATAAGTTATTTAGGTATCCTAAGTGTTTGGGGTGGGATCCATGGGAGTTTGGGAAGGTTAAGAGATGAAATAAAAAGAAGAAAGTAGAAAAACCAGTTAGAGAGATGTTGTGGAGCCACGCCTACACAGCGCCTCTAACAGAGTTTGTCCATCAGGAAAAAGGTGCTCCTCGCCTCTCCGAGCGCCGGAGGACAGCCTCTGTCCGTCAGTCTATGGCGCTCCCCACCTCTTAGAGAACCAGGATCCCCTGGAAACCCCGTTCTTTTTCCTATTTTTTCGTACTAGTTCCTAAGTGATGTATCCTTCATTCTTCGTTGATTCCGACGCTCTAGAGTACATCTAAACATCATGAAATCATCTATAAAAATGAGAACATGATCCTTGAATCCATAATCCAATTCAAGGAAAGTTATGATCAAATTCAAGGAAGTTAAGTGCCAAGTCTAAAAGTTAAGAAGTGAGTCAAAGTAAGATTATCAAATTTTCTAAAGTCTTTAACACGTTTTCACTTTGATTAACAGTCTTAAAGTTAAAGTCAAGAAAGAAGAGTTGAGTTCATTTCTCAAAAGATATAAGGGAACTAAGTATTCCCTAAGAGTTAAGTTTCAAGTAAGCAAAGAGAATCAAGTTGAATTCACTTCCCAAGAGTTATAAGGGAACTAGGGGATTTAAACAAAATGTTTTCAAACTTTTGAGAAGGAAGGGAATTTAGACTTTCACAAAGCCTATTGCTAGCTTTAATAGAAGAAAGAGGAAATTATGATTTCCAAGAGATCTTTTTTAAAAAAGCTATGTTTTGAGCACTAATCTCAAACAACAGAATCATTATGTTTTTAAATATATGAGCTAGTATATTTTGGGGAGTAGTATTGAGCATTGATATGGGGGAGAGTACAGATAACTCACAGCCCCATAAATTATGTTAGCCACCATGGGTAGAAAAGGGTCATATTTATTAGACAATTCTTTTTCACAGTTTACTAGTGGATACATTAGGCAGTTCAGGTCCTATACATTTGGTTGGGTATAGGATGCGCTGGCATCATGCGGTAGACCGTTGTATCATGTCTCTAGCTCTTAAGTAGGTTGTCAATTAAAGAATCTCCCTCAGGTAAAAAATTGTATTTTTATACACAACATTATTGTATTTTCATAATACCTAATTATTGTATTTTATATACATGTTTCACATTATTGTGTACTTGTATATAAATACTCGGAGGTTTAAGCATGTTATCAGTCAGCATTTCTTTATATTGCATTTATTTTAACTGCGTACATTGAATAAGAGTTAGTGGATCATGAGTTGAACAGAGCCAAGGTAACTCTTATTTCTTACTCCCTTTCAAGCTTAAGTTTTGTATAGTTTTCCAACTCCCATACTCATACATTCAATGTACTGATGCCAGTTGGCCTACATCATATTATGATGCAGACGCAAGTAACTAGGATCAGTAGGAAGCGTTTCGTTGATCCAGATTGAGCTCCAGAGTCAGTGGTGATTCTCATTGCATTGCGGAGGATATCCATTTGTTTTGATTTTAGTAGTTTAATTTTAGGATGTTGTGGGGTCTTTCCCAACATCCCTTTTCAGTGAGTTTAGAGGCTTCGTAGAAGCTAGTATTTCAATTTAGAGTTTATTGTTTCTTGTTGAGCCTTAAGAGTCATCATAGCTAAATATTATATGAAGTACTTTCCTTTAAACATGTGTTATTTACTGTTTAAGATAATTTTACTCTTCTGCTGAGTTAAGTAAGTCAGGTCAAGGGTTCACTTGAGGTTCATCAATGGTCTTCGAGTGACAGTCCCGCCCAGGGTGTAGGCTCGAGGCGTGATAAACTTGGTACTAGAGCCAGGTTTCAAGAGTCCTACGGTGTCTATGAAGTCATCTTAGTCATTCACGTGAACGTGCCACATCTATGATTAGGACGCTAAAACATTAGTAATGTTTCCTTTATTTCATGTTCCTTTCGTGCGAAGAGTTTATCTTTAAAGTCTCACACTTATTTATGCTTACATATATTTTTCCGATCATCATGCCTCCAAGAAGAGCATTAAGAGGTTGACTACGAAGTAATGCAAAGGAACCAGCGGTTCCAAATGCACCAGAGGTGTAACACCAAGGAGAGGTTACCAGTGACAAATTTTGGGAAGCTATCCGGATGTTAATTCAAGTTGTGACCGACCAAGTTGGGCAACAGAGAGCATCTCGACAAGAAGGAGCTGATTACTCGAGAGTTCGTGGGTTTTTAGTAAGAACCCTCCTAGTTTCACTGGATCAAGCCCTATTGAGAATCCAGAGAACTTTGTGGAGGAGTTAAAGAAGGTGTTTGAGGTAATGCATGTGGTAGATATTGAGAGGGTTGAATGGAATGCATATAAACTAAAAGGTCTGGTAGAACCTTGTTTGATCAATGGAAGGATGGTAGAGTTGAGGATTCACCACCTCCAAGTTGGTCTTGTTTCAAAGAAGCATTCTTGGGGAGGTTCTTTCTTTGTGAACTGAAGGAACCCAAGGTGCGGGAGTTCCTTACTCTGAAACATGACTCCATTAGTGTACAAGAGTAAGGGATGTAGTTCACCCAACTATCTCGCTATTCTCCAAAGACAGTGAAAGACATAAGGAGCAGAATGAGTCTATTTATTGCAGGGTTAGGTCGCATTTCAAGTAAGGAAGGTAGGTTGCCATGTTGATAGGTGACATGGACATATCCAGACCGATGGTATTGATGCAACAAGTTGAAGAAGAGAACGTTAAGGATATAGAAGAGTACAGAAACAAGAAGGCCAAGACTGGAATGATTCTGGTAAAAAAAAGGTGGTTCAAGCTGACCACAATTTGATAAACCAAATGGCATGGTCATCATCTGCTAGTGCACCTGCACCAATAAACCGAAGTGAGTATAGTGGCCAGAATTCGCAGAACTTCAAAGCTAGGCCAGCTTAATCTCAAATTAGAATGGCGCAAGGATGTACTAAGCCTCCTGCTTGCGCCAAGTGTGGTAGGAATCACTTTGTCATCTGTCATGAAGGCTTCACAGGTTGTTTCAAATGTGGCCAAGAGGGTCACTTCATTGGAGAGTGTCCCAACGACAAGCAAGGAGGTGGAAATCTGGGAAATAGAGCTCAATATTCATCAGTTGCTCCACCTAACAAGCCTGCACCTAGGGGAACTACTTCTGGAACAGGCAGAGGAACAAACTGCTTGTATGCACTTAATAATTGCCATGAACTAGAGAATTTTCCAGATGTTTTCACTGGTATGATTTGAGTCTTTCACATTATTGCTTATTCATTATTAGATCTAGGAGTTAGTTTATCTTTTGTAACTCCTTATGTGGCTATGAACTTTGAGATTTCTCCTGAGCTAGATAGCGAACCATTTAGTGTATCGACACCTTTTGGTGAATCCATTTTAAGCAGAAAGGTTCTATCGTGATTGTCCTATTTTTGTCAGTCACAAGAGTACCATGGCTAGTCTAGTAGAGTTAGACATGGTAGATTTTGATATCATTCTAGGTATGGACTGACTCCATGCCTGTTATGCATCAATAAATAGAAGAACTTTAGTTGTCAAGTTTCATATTCCTAATGATCCAGTCATAGAGTGGGCTAGTAGTTTAGCAGGGCCTAAGGGTCGCTTCATTTCATACTTTAAGGCGAGGAAATTAGTTTACAAGAGGTGTATTTATAAGTTAGTGTTGAGGTACCTTCCCTTAAGACAGTTCCTATAGTCAGTGAGTTTCTAGAAGTCTTTCCTGATGACTACCTGGAGTCCCTCCCAAAAGTGAGATAGGCTTCGGTATAGACATCATCCCAAATACTCGTCCTATCTCTATTCCGTCATACAAAATGCTACCAGTAGAGTTTATAGAGCTAATGTAGCAGTTACAAGATCTTTTAGATAAAGTCTTTATTTGACCAATTGTCTCACCTTGGGGCGCTCCGGTCTTGTTTGTGAGGAAGAAGGTTGGGTCCCTTCGGATATGTATAGATTAGCGTTAGCTGAATAAGGTGACTATCAAGAACAATATTCTCTTCCAAGGATAGATGACCTTTTTGATCAACTTCAGGGTCCTTCTTGCTTTTCTAAGATTGACCTCAAATTAGGCTATCATCAGTTGAGAGTAAGGGAATGTAATATTCCCAATACAACTTTTAGAACAAGGTAAGAGCGTTATGAATTTTTAATTATGCCCTTTTGTTTGACAAATGCTGCTACAACATTCATGGATCTTATGAACAGAATCTTCAAGCCTTATTTAGATATTTTTGTCATCATCTTCATTTGTGACATACTGATTAATTAAAGGAATGAAGAAGATTATGCGAGTCACCTAAGGGTTGTTCTTCAGACGTTGAGAGATTAGGAGATGTATGCCAAGTTATCAAAATTTGAGTTTTGGCTTGTCTGTGGACTTCTTAGGCCCTATTGTTTCGGGTGAAGGTGTAACAACCCTAAAAATGAATATGCTAAGTAATGTTTAGTGTGTCTAGAATGCCTACGAATATATCGGTTTCACACGGATTGATGCGTGTAGAACCAGACCCTCTGAACCCTTGCTACAGACATGCCAACTAACTTGGGGAGTTATTTGAGTTATGAAAGGTTGGTTCCAGCCATGTAGGGCTCCCGAATATGACGATTTACCCGGATGAGTCTTTACCGGACATAAAAAGGGGAAATCTTAAGTTTGGAGGATCTATGGGTAAAATGGTCTTTTTCAAGGCTAAGCGTGGTATCGTAATTATCCTAAATATGTAATGAATTATTTCATTAATATGGTGGAGGGGCATTTTGGGTAGAAAGGGCTGAAATTACCCATTGAGAAAAATGTTGCTCCACCCGGGTTCGAACCTAGGTGGGAGCAATTATTAAACTTGATTATTTATATTGGAGAATTAATTTAATTAATTAATATTTAAATTCTGATTTATGAAAAAGAAAAATCATATTATTATTATTATTCTTATTATTTATTAATTAATTAATTAATTAATTAATTAATTAATTAATGGGGTGGTTTGAGTCGGGTCGATACAAAGGGACTTGTTCTCGCGATGGGAACGTCACGAGTTTGATCCTCGACGGAAGCGACGCCCATGTGAATTAAAATGGGGTTAGAATCTGATTTTTTGTAAGGGAAATAAGGTCCTTTCACGTGTGATTTAAATAAATTTGATTTTTACAGTCTGACGAAACCTTATTTTGACTAAGTCTAAAACTACAATCCTTATCCTAAGGAACCACTGACTTCTCGCGTTTATCCTCTCTCTTTCACGATCAATTCTCTCACTTTTGCGTATATTTTCTAACAAAATACAAGCACAGAAAACACAACCAAAATTTCTTCGTACTTGATGAATTTACACATCAAAAACATAGACAAAAAGCTAACCAAAAACGTAAAGCAAAAAGAAGGGTTTTCCATCGAGTTTTGTGTTGAAGTTTCGGGACATGGATGTGAATTTGGAGAGGGTTTTAGAAAGCAGTTCGTGTGTTGAACAACACTAAATTAAAGTATGGGTTTCTCTCCTGGACTCCTTTCTCCAAGAGAATTTCCTTTCCACGAATTCAACGAATTTTGAAACTAGGGTTGTTCCCGTTCTTGTCGAACTCCTTGTCCCTAGTATCCTTCTGATATCAATCTGAAATAGGCTAGAGATTGTGTTGTTGGTATTTTTTGTGGTAATTTGAGTATGAAGTGTGATTTTCGTGATAATGTGTTCATGATTATGTGTTTGGAATTGTAAGCATGTCAATTTATGCCAACCGAAAGTATGTGAAAAGTGATGTTTGTGCAAATGTTTGTGTAAATCATGATGTGCTAAAGTGGTGTAATGTTGCTGGATTTAAAGGTAATTCTTGGATAAATATAAACATGAATAAAATATACTTTAATATGCACCAAATGTTTCATCAAACGTCCTATGATCTAATGAAAAAATGATGATAAAAGGAGCTGAAAATAGTGAACAAGTTTCCAACATTTGGTAGGTTGTGTTCGGCCAATCAAAGTTGTATAAAATGTAATGAAAAATGAATCTAAAATAAGTGAAATCACTAAGGATTGAATCCAAGACAACATTACATGAAAGTTACAAAAAAATCAACAAAAGATTAAGACAAAAATGGATTGGAGGAGACTAACTTTTAAAAATATTAAATTCAATTAAAAAAATTTTAAAATGTGAGCTCATTGGGGATTTAACCCATGACCTCACCAAATGAAAATTTCATTAAAATTTCGTGATAAAAATGCAAGGAAAAATAGATGTGGTGAGTGGGGATTGAACCCACAACCTCTTGAATAGATGAGAGAGTTAGGAGAAAAATAAAGGAAAAAATAAATTTGGAGAGTGGGGATTGACCCCACAACCTCTTGGATAGGTGAGAAAGTTAAGAGATAAATTAAAAGAAAAATAATGAGCTTGTGGGGGATTGAACCCATAACCTCCTTGACTTAAAATAAAAAGTAGAGGAGAAACTGAAAGGAAATATTATGGGGTTGATGAGGATCGAACTAGGGTCCCCCAAATCTGAAAAATGCAATTATCAAGTTTAAAATAAGATTAAGTGTTGTCCAAGGGATTCGAAATAGGGTTCCCTTTCCCAATTCCGTATTGACACATAAGTCATACATAAGTAAATATTCAATGAATGTTGCCTCTAAAGATCGAAATCAATATCTTGGCATATCTAAAAGATGCATAAGTCTTGTACCAAATAATCTTGGGTAAACATGAATCACTTAGACTAACTATGAATGAAGCCTCATGACTTGTATGTGTGGACTCATAAGTCTAGAATACGTTTAAAAGTAAGTGAGTCTAAGATGTATGTGAGAAAATGATGTAACCCTAGAAGGGTTAAGTAAGAGTGTGAAACACACTAAATTGCCAAGTGCATTGGCATATGATGAAATGAACATTCATGTGAAGGGGTGAGTAATTATGAAAAGCAAATGTGTTAAAGTTAATGAATGAGGTTACAATATGATAAGAGACTAATGTGAAATATGAGATCAATCTCAAATGAGCCTATGTAAATGTTACCAAAACGTACTCACCTATGAGAGTGTAAAGTTAATGAAGAGATCAGTCCCTGTGAACAGACTAATGAAAGTATCGAAGTTATGCATACTTAATACTAATGATGAGATGAGAAATTATCTAATGATATATGATGTCCTCATGCTAGAAGTCATCTTCCATGATGTATGAGTTGAATGTAATGGAACTTTATACAGAGCACCGATAGGCTAGCTATGAGCGGTGATGCCTTCCTTCGGAAAGGGCGGAGGTTCACATAACTCTCATGAGATGAGAGTGTCCAGCATGAAGAGTATGGATCTCCTTATAGCTCCTAGTCTTTGAACCTATACTGCCAATATAGGTATCTAGAAGGATTGGACTCCCTATATACGCTAGCATGTTTGGGTCACTTTGGCTGGTGATTCCACGTCTTTTCGGTGTGTGGCAGACACTGGATTTCATGATGCTCACATGATCTATGTCGGTTAAGGTTAAAGTTCCCAAATAAAGAATGAGGCCAGCCTCAAATGATAAACATAATGAATGAATGATACCAAAGGTTTTAGGATAGGATAATCAAGAGGTGAGCTAGACTTAAGTAATGACACTAGGTCATTCTTGGTCATTGCACAGCAAACCCGATGAGAGTCTTAAACTTCATCCTAGGTATGACTGGTGATTGCACTAGTATATGAATGAAAATGAAGTACGTATGAACGAATAAAGCAGACTCTGTGTTTGCTGAAGAAGGCTCCCTAGTTGAGGTCCCATATGTTGAGCCCTCATTTTGGGAAGTCCTAATGTCAAGTCCATGATTCCAAGTTCTCATGGCATATGAAATAATGATATGAACTACGTGATATGATATGTGTAATATGTTATGTTTTGCTTGCAGAATGATAAGTATGATGATGCATGTCACTCTCATGGCATGACTTTCCTAATCCAAATTTGGCAAGTACACTGACTTGACATTCAATAATTCATATCGATAGGAAAGGGATCTTCTTAATCATGCATGTCCTTGGTGTGTGCTTGCATATAACCATACTTAGTACAAGTGTGTACTAATCCCATACACTAAACATTTTTAGGTGCAGGAACAGGTGGATGTTAGAGCTTACAGGTCGACACTGAAGCTATCCAGACGTGGAGCATTCATTCGGATTTTGTAGGCCCTCCTTCTTTCGAGGATGCTTGCCCATTATATTCTAGATTAGATATACGTTTGATTTAGTGGAGTATGTTCCACTAGCGTTTCTTTCTCATCTTATTTCAGACATTATATTGGTGCCATTTTTAAAAGTATACACTTAATGCAGTATAGAACTATTTCTTTCATTTGATGATCTTAATATTAGATGGTTGATTGTGAACGTTTATGAGTTTAAGTAGAATGTCTTATATGACTGTTAAGTAACAAAAAGTTTAAATTTTCCGCTAAAATTAACCTAGATGAAGTTACGATGATGTACGTAGGCTTGTCTGCGAACTCTGAGAGGTGAACGACCCCGGTCTCGTCAGGGTCTAGACTCCGGTTGTGACAAAAGGTATAAAAGTTGATACTTAGAAGATTGAGGCAGTTCGGAGTTGGCCTAGAACCACATCTCCAACAGATATAAGGAGTTTCTTGGGTTTGGATGGATATTATAGGAGATTTATTGAAGGATTCTCATCTATCTTCTCTCCTTTAACCAAGTTAACATAGAAGAAAGTCAAGTTTCAATGGTCTAAATCTTGTGAGAAAAGATTTTAGGAGTTGAAAAAGAGATTGACTACAGCTCCAGTTTTGACCTTACCAGATGGTACTCAAGGATTCGTGGTGTATTGTGACACATCAAGAGTTGGCTTGGGCAGTGTGTTAATGCGGAATGGCAAGGCTATAGCTTATGACTCTAGACAGTTGAAGGTTCATAAGAAGAATTATCCAACTCATGACTTACAATCGGCTATAGTAGTGTTTGCGTTGAATATATGGCGTGACTATTTGTATGGAGTTCATCTGGAAACATTCACTGATCAAAAGATCCTCCAATATGTTTCACTCAGAAAGAGATCAACCTCAGACAATTACTCAAGGATTATGACATGAGTATTCTTTACCACCCAAGTAAGTCTAATGTGAATGATGATGCCTTAAGAAGGTTTTTCATGGGAAGTACTTCCAATGTCGAAGAAGAAAAGAAGGAGTTAGTAAAAGATGTTCACAGATTTGCACGACTGGAGTAAGACTTATGGATTCCATAGAAGGAGGCATAGTGGTGACTAATGGGAATGAATCATCATTGGTGTCCGAGATGAAAGAGAAGCAAGACCAAGACCCTATTTTTCTTGATTTGAAGGCAAGTGTCCATAGCCAAATAGTATTGGCCTTCGAACAAGGGGGAGATGGTGTATTGAAATACCAAGGCAGATTATTTGTACCTCAGATTGATGGACTACAAGAAAGAATCTTGGAGGAGTCTCATATCTCCAAATATTCCATTCATCCAGGTGCCACCAAAATGTACCATGATTTGAGAGAGGTATATTGGTGGGAAGGCATGAAGAAGGATACTGCTGAGTTTGTTGCAAAGTGTTTTAATTGTCAGCAAGTGAAAGTTGAACACCAAAGGCCTAGAGGTTTAGATCAGAGGATAGAGCTTCTGGAATTGAAGTGGGAGATGATAAATATGGACTTCATCACAGGCTTGCTAAGATCGCGAATACAACATGATTCCATTTGGGTGATTGTCAACAAAATGACAAAGTCAGCCTATTTCGTGTCGGTCAAGATTGCCTATTCTGCTGAGGATTATGCTATGTTGCACCTTCAAAAAGTGGTAAGACTTCATTGGGTTCCGATCTTCGCTATTTCAGATAGAGGTGCACAATTTACTGCACAATTCTTGAAATCTTCCTAGAAAGGCGGGTTCTAAGGTGAATTTTTAGCACTGCTTTTCATCCTCAGACAGATGGACAAGCAGAGCGTAATATCCAGACCTTAGAAGATATGTTGAGATCTTGTGTGATCGACTTCAACGAAAATTGGGACGATCACCTATCGCTCATTGAGTTTGCTTACAGCAATAGTTATCATTCGAGCATCTAAATGGCCCCATATGAATCTTTTTATGGGAGAAGACGTAGATCTCTTATTAGGTGGTTCGAAGTTGGAGAAGTAGGGTTGATAGGACAAAATTTAGTTCACCAAGCTATGGATAAGGTGAAACTTATTCATTAAAGGTTGAAGATAACAAAAAGTCGCCAAAAGTCCTACACAGATGTTATAAGAAGGCCACAAGAGTTTGAGGTAGATGATTGGGTTTATCTAAAGGTTTCACCTATGAAATGAGTTATGAGGTTTGTTAAGAAGGGTAAACTTATTCCCCACTATATTGGACCTTATAGAATCAACAAGAGTGTGGGCAATGTGGCTTATGAGTTGGACCTACCCCAAAAGTTTGAAGCGGTTCATCCGGTATTCCATATTTCTATGAACAAGTATTTGGAATTCTTTAATTTATATTACCAACAGAGAATGTGGGGATTAAGGACAAATTATCCGATGAAGAAGTTCAGGTCCATTTTTTGGATAAGCAAGTTCGCAAGTTGAGGACAAACGAAGTTGCTTCAGTCAAGGTCCTTTGGAGGAACCAATTTGTTGAAGAAGACACTTGGGAAGCACAGGAGGATATGAAGAAGAGATATCCACATCTCTTTGAATCCGAAGAGAATACAAATCAAGG
This sequence comes from Solanum pennellii, assembly GCF_001406875.1. Taxonomy (NCBI): domain Eukaryota; kingdom Viridiplantae; phylum Streptophyta; class Magnoliopsida; order Solanales; family Solanaceae; genus Solanum; species Solanum pennellii. Next base: position 30,427,458 of record NC_028640.1, read on the forward strand.
TTCTAACTATCTTCCTAGCACTTTATAAGATTATGCATAAGCATGTTACTACTTACTTTTGTGGTTGAGTGCTGAAATGATAATTAATATCGTTAGCTTAGAGAAAGAATTCCCATTCGAAGATGAATGTTCCCAAGGGGGAGATATTTTAACATCTCGTATTCTAGATAACCTAAGGTTAATCTAATAAATATAAGAAGAATCAAATTTAGAAATAAGTAAGGAAATCAGGAAAATTTCCAGATTTCAAAAGTGTGTTTTGGTCATTTTCAAATGGCCATAATTCCTAGGTCAAGAAGATTTCTGGTGAATTCTTTATATGGATGGAAAGTTCGTCGAAAGAAATTTTGAATGACTCCATGTTTGTGAATTTCTGGGGTCGTATGAGGGAGATATGACTTTCGAAAGTTGGGTTGTTTTGTAGGGAAAGTTCCAAATCGGGATTTGTTAAGGGTGTTTTGGTCTTTTCCTAACTTTATTACTAAATTGTTTTTGGGGTAAGATGTTGGGGTCTAAACTGATCCCATTCAGTTTACACACTTATAAAATAATATAGAGCTTTGAGATAAAGGAGAAATTAAAAGAAGGAAGAAGAAGATGCAAGAATTCCAAGAATTCGTTCGTGGATTTCATTGGGGGTGATCCCTAATAAGGAATGTGAGATCAATCGGTGTTGGGTTCTTTCAACCATCCTCCTATTTGATTCATTACTGAAATTTATTGTTAATTGAAGGGAAATCTTGAAGTTCTTGATGAAAAGTTTGAAGTTCTTGTTGGTTGAATTGTTGTTGATTTATGTTAGTTTTAATCCATGTTTCCGAGCTGTTTCTAGGTCTAAACTATTGGGTAATAAGTTATTTAGGGATCCTAAGTTTTTGGGGTGTGATCCATGGGAGTTTGGGAAGGATTAGAGATGAAAACGAAGAATAAAGTCGAAAAACCCATTGGAGAGATACTGGGGCGTCGGGCCTCCAAAGCTTTTCAGGACAGAGTGTGTCCGTAAGGCTATGGCGCTCTCAGATTGCATCGCGCCTCTCAGAGTGCTTAAGGACAGGCTCTGTCCATCAGGCTATGGCGCTCCGCGCCACTCTGAGCACCAGGACCCCCTAAAACCTCATTTTTCACTATCTTTTTATACTAGTTCCTAAGTGATGTACCCTTCATTCTTAGTTGATTCCAACACTCTAGATAACATCTAAACATCATAAAATTATCCATAAACATTAGATCATGATCCTTGAATCCATAATCCAATTCAAAGAAAGTTAAGATCAAAGTCAATGAAGTTAAGAGACTAGTCTAGGAGTTAAGAAGCGAGTCAAAGTAAAGTTATCATGTTTTCTGAAGTCTTGAACGAACGTTTTCACTTTGTTTTAAAGACTTAAAGTTCAAGTCAAGAAAGAGTAAAGAGTTGAGTTCATTTCTCAAAAGCTATAAAGGAATTAAGTATTCCCAAAGAGTTAATGTTTCAAGTAAGCAAAGAGTATCAAGTTGAGTTCACTTCTCAAGAGTTACAAGGGAACTAAGTAGTCCCTAAGTATTTAAAAAAATGTTTTCAAACTGTGAGAAGGAAGGGAATCTAGACTTCCACAGAGCCTATGGCTAGCTTTAATGGAAGAAAGAGGAAACTATTATTTCCAAGAAAGCTTTTTAAAAAACCTAAGTTTTGAGAACTAATCTCAAACCACATAATCCATATGTTTTTAAACATAAGATCCAGTACATCTTTGGGAGTATTATTGGGCATCGATATGGGGGAGAGTTCAGATAACTCACAGCCCCCATAAACCATGTTTGCCACCATAGGTAGAAAAGGGTCGTACTTTTTAGATAATTCTTTTTCAAAGTTTACTAGTGGATCCGTTAGGTAGTTCAGGTCCCATACCTTTGGCCGGGTATAGTATGTGCTAGCAGTGTGCGGTAGACCGCTATATCATCACTCTAACTCTTATGTGATGGTTGTCGGTTAGAGAATCTCCCTAAGGTAAAAATTGTATTTTTATACGCAGCAGTATTATATTTTAATAATACATCAATATTGTATTTTATATACATCTCAGACATTATTGTGTACTTATATATAAATACTCAGAGGTTTAAACATGTTTTCAGTCGGCATTTCTTTATATTGCATTTATTTTAACTACGTATATTGAAGAAGAGTTCGTGGATAATTAGTTGAATAGAGACAAAGTAAGTATCATTCTTACTCCCTTTAAAGCTTAAGTTTTTTTTAGTTTTCCAACTCGCATACTCATACATTCAATGTACTGATGCCAGTTGGACTGCATCATTTTATGATGCAGACGCAGGTAACCAGGATCAGCACGCGGCGTTTCGTTGATTCAGATTGAGCTCCACAGTTAGTGGTCAGCCTCCTTGCATTCAGTAAGACATACATATTTTTTAGTGGTTTAGTTTTAGGATATTGTGGAGTGTGTCCCAACATCCCTCTTCAGTTAGTTTAGAGGCTTCGTAGATGCTAGTATTTCAGTATATAGTTTATTGTTGTTTGTTGAGACTTAAGTTCCATTATGGACGGATATTATATGAAGTATTTTCCTTTAATCATCTCTTATTTTTTGTTTAAGATGAGTTTAGCCTTCCGTTGAGTTAAGTAAGCCAGGCTAAAGGTGCACTTGAGGGCGAACGATGGTCTTCGAGTGTCAATCCTGCACAGGGTGTAGGCACATGGCATGACAGTTTTACCTTAGGCAAGTAGGATGCCTTCTTTTAGTGTGGGGTCATATCACACCGGACTCCATGTAGCTCACATGGTCTATGTCGGTCAAGGCTATATTCCCTCTAATGAACAAGAATATGAATTATGAATACGAAAGTGAGTTATATACTATGGTTTCTCAAAGGGTTTACTTAGTATGAGTGGTAGTATAGGATGTCACTCATACATTGCACAAGTGTACTTTGAGAGTAGTCATGGTGTGTTCCTCTTATGTTTATGTACTATGAATATGCATTATGTTATGTACTATGAATATGCATTATGTTTATGTACTTTGAATACTCATAATGTTTATGTACCATGAATATGCAATATGTTATGTACTATGAATATGCATTATGTTTATGTAATTTCAATATTTATGTTTATGCACTATGAATATGCATTATGTTTATGGACTATGAATATGCATTATGTTATGTGCTATGAATATGAAGTATGTCTATGTGCTATGAATATGAAGTATGTTTATGAATTATGAACATCAACATGATTATGAATGTCTATTTACTATGTGTATGAACTATGGATGAGACTAATTTATGACAAGTATTAGCACGGTAGTCCAGAGATTGTACTTATTGTAGGTAGGGTTATGGGACCTTATCTACAGAATTACTTATGTTGTTATGATATTATATCTTATGAGTATGTTATTAAGGATGTTTACTTAATGTCTAATAAATGATGTACTCTTAATAAATTTAATATAGAATGTTGACTTATGTATTTTATGTAATAGTGTATATCTTGCTTGGGTTGTGTTACGAATTATTTTCTTGTCTTTACGTGATGAATATGAATGTGCTTAGTCTAGGGTGGCTTTGAGGAATACTTAGTGTGAGTAGTATTATGTGATGTTTCTCATACATTATACAAGTATGACTTAAAAGTTGTATTAGGGGATGGTCTTAATGTGTTTATATAAAGTATATAATGTTTATGTACCTTACAAGTATGTATTTTCTAAAGCTTGTATGTTGAATATATCCTAATGTTAAAATATGATTTTTATGTTGATTAGTTTTGGATATTATGCCTAATATGCTCTTATTCATGAAGTTTTACCAAAATTACATATGCATGACTTTCGAACGAAATGTCCCTTTTTAAGCATGTTTTTGTATGTTCATCATACATAGTACTTATTTGTGCTAACTCATATTTCTTGTACTTTTTACTACATATGTAAGTTTCTCGCAAGAGTTAGAGTTCTCTAGATTCAAGGGCTTGGGAAGAGTTCTCCAAGACCTAGTGTATGTCCTCATGATTCAGGGACAAGTATTTAGAAGTCTCTTGTATTTAATTTTTATTAGGTTATATATGGTTTTGTTTAAGTCTTTGATTGTGAAGGGCCGTGACCCTATCTTTAGGTTCCATATCTTGGTTAGATGGTCATGTGAGATGTAGGCTTCCGCTATGATTTTGATTATCGTGTTCTTGAAGTGAAAGGTTTTTCATGAAATGTTTTAATTCCTTATCATTTTTCCTTATGATCGAACGTTATGAATGATATGAGGTTGTATAAGACCTCTTCAAGGTTGAGTGCACCCTGTTACGACTAGGGGGTACAATCGGGTCGTGACAGTTTCATAGATAGATAATGTTAGAGAAATTCTCGCTATTATTTTCAGATATTTTGCTGAACAATTTATATGTATATTTAGATAGTTCAGACACTATTTGACTTATCTGTTTTCTCTTCAATTATCGATCGGAGATCAACAATTGTTCTTAAGTACCGGCCACATGCATGGTGTAGACTCTGGGCGTGACAATATTTTGTTATATTTACTAGAAATTTTTATATTTGGGAAATTAGATTGAACGAAAATTTTTATGTAATAGTCATTAGTTAATTACGATTTTTGTCTTTGAAATATATTATGCAATATATTAAATTTTTAAAAAATAACTCACTTATATATGATTTATTTAGGTAAGAAATATACATAATTTAAATTATTCTTTGAAGCATATCACCCTGAATCTTGAATAAGCAAATATGAAATTTTATGAATTCATAAGTGAGATTAATATTGGACTTATCAAGTAAATGAAGATAAGGGGTTAGTCATAGATTAAAAATATTTTTCACTTTAACAAAAGGTGAGATTATGTTTGTTCATACTTTTCGCAGAGAAAATATGGAATAATTCTCATGAGTGAATGCACTTATCATAAAAAGATATGAAATATGAAATATATCTCACAATTTCAAAAATATATCAGTATCACTCAACTTGACTAATTTGTATGGAAAAAACAATCGAAATTGCTCTAAAGGATAAATATATCAAAACACATTGGATCTCATATATGATCTAATACATTCAATGATAATTGGTCAATTTTAAAAAATGTTTAAAAAAATCATTAGTACAAAAGAAAATCAATAACATTAGTAACTAGTTGTTCTTTTTTATGATATTTCAATTAGTTGACAAAGAAGATGAAGAAACATTGTCAGTTCTCATCCTACTTGATGGCAATATAAAAGACGAGGATCATTTTTGTAGGATTCAAAACATCAGAGTAAAATTTGAAATAACAATATTTTTAACGTTCAAAGGTGAGTTGAAAAACAAGTTATAAGGCTTTCTCCAAATATAAATTGTAGGGAAATTATTAAGAGAATGGAATAATTTTATACACAAATGAATAATAAATTTACTTATTCATGTATTGTAGGGACAAAAATTAAAATTTTGTACTAAGTATGGAATGGAATTTTTGGAAATAACAATTGGTTCGGTCAATCCATAATTGTGCTAATTAGCCGTTAGCCCAGTAGGTTGTCCTCCTCGTTTACCATAATCCTTATAAATAAATACACCATTAAGGATGTGGAATAAGAGGAAATTTTCCACATTATTTGACGGCTAGGGTTTACATAACAATAACACTACTTGCATCACCTAAAGAACATATCGCTTGGTTAAACATGGGGATTCTGTGAAGATTTTTCGATCATCGGTGTCAAAAGTCATGGTTGTTGTATATATACTACCTCTATAAAGAAACATGTAAGCCTCCAAACATGTATTTACGTATTGAAATACTACATGAATAAAAAAATCCTTGAAACAAAAGATGTACTGTGTTTTCAACAAACAACAATTCTCACAAAAGAATCCATTCTACAAACATGTGAGTTTACACTCTTTGTATTTATGTTTCTAATAAAAGATTTGTTACTTTTTTTTGTTTCAATGATAATCTTTACATGTTCTCTTTATTTTCTTTGGAGTTCTCCACCAATTTTTGTGGAAATTTTTACTTTCTAGAATGTCTTTGGATGATAAAATTTTTATGGGTGTTTCATTTATATTATTCCAATCTTAATTTTTTGAAACATTATTATTAGAAACACAAAAAAGTTTTATGTAGTAAATCTTTAAGTGGTCCAAGAAGAATGTTTTTTTATTAATCAAAAGGTACTATAACACAATTCTTTTTTTTGTTTACATTATACATACTTGAATCTTCACATATGAATTATTGTTAAGATTAAATTTTCATTTGCAGAAGGTTTACCTTAATCCTTTAAAATGCCCGAGGGACAGATATATGGTAGCAATACTATATTTTTCTATGTGTGAATTATAGAGAAAGGGTTTGAGAGATGAATGTTAAAATGATGTTTACGTGATTGTTGTTATATAACAAGCCTGGAATATTTATTTTTGTAAATATGTGTTCCTACTTTTACTAATTTTTCTGTTTCACTTAATTCAAGATAAGAAAAGCATGCTCAGCAACCAATCGGAGGCATATTCTAAACACGAGAGAGACAATAAATTATATTCATTTTTCTTTACTAGTAAAGGCAATAACTATGTAATGGCGAGTTAAATTCTTTAAAAATCAAATTGTGTCATACATTTTTTCCCTTGTATTCACCTTTTATTCTGCACTTCACTAACAACCCATTGCAATCGTTATGGGCCACATGGTGATCGAATTGGGTAAAAAAAACTTTTGGATAGAGACTTGAAAATTCTAGGATTTGATGCAGAAAAAACCTCTAAACCTCTTATTTCATGTAATTTCATTCTTTGGTGAAGGGAAAGCAACTAAGGCAGTTTCCACATGTTTTTCACTAAATTCTTTGTTAAAGATAGTTTTATAACTCCCCTGTCTTGTACTTTGATTCTTATTCCTTAAAATCTAAGGTATTACTCTTGGGGAGAGAATTTTGGCTTGATTTAATTGTGGGAACAGATCCTATTTAGGAAGACTGGTCATGAATTTGCATAGGGTTAGCATTTGAAGTATAACTCTGGTATTGTTAGGCCATTTTTTTAATTTATTGTGATATTAACTTATTTTTTCGGACCAACAACAATCTATCGCATTCCAAAGGGCGAATATGTAGGATCTTTAAATCATTTGTGCTTGTTTCGAGGTAAATTATGGTTGTTTATTCAAAGAAATGTAATGAAGCATTTCCATGCATTTTGGGGAAAACATAGGGAAGGAATATTAAATGGAATCATGTTGATAATCCCACGCAATAATCTACTTCTGTATTCAGCCAGTTCTATTCAATCGGCTATGGCTGCTTCTATGAGTGTATATTCACGGGTTCCACAATATTCTAAGTCAAGGTATTAAAAGATATTCTAACTCAACAACTAGTTGGCTCTTACTTGACCATAAATGCTTCCGTTGTCATGAGAAATGACATTCTAAAGGGAATGTTTCACCGACATATGGTTTCCTAGGCGCAATAACATGTAAAGGTCATAGTACAAGCATGTAAAGCTAATAATGTTGAGGACTTCCATAGAATGGACGAAGAGGCGATCAAGGAGGTCGTGGAGGTTAGGAAATGAAAATGCAAAAAGAGTATATGTGCATCCTAGTAGGGGGCTTCCCATAATGATGATAGATCTCCGTATTACGCTTTTCTTAGCAAATTAGAGGTTGACGAATTAGATGCTTTGGTAATAGGTACTATTCTTGTTTGTGACTTGATTTCTTTATTTTTTTTAATATGGGTTCCACCTATTCATATGCATCTATTAGATTTTCATTGGTACTTAACTTGAGTTGTGCTTTTCTTGTTGCCAATATTCATGTTTGCACCATGGTTGGAGAGTTTGTTGTTGTTGCCCATGCATGTCATTCTCGATCTCTTATGATTGTGGGTGTTAAGACTTCGGTAGATTTAGTAAACCTGGTACATTCGATTTTGATATGATCTTTGGTATGACTTGATTGTTGCATCACTTTGATGTGCTCAATTGAAATGTTAAGACAATGACTCTAATGATTCCGGGTTAGGAAAAATTAGAGTACGAAGGGGTTTATAATCTAAGCACTTAAAGATCATATTGAAACTTTTTGCTATAGGGGTTATTTGACAGTACTTCTCCTTTTGTGCTCCGGTGTTGATTTTAAAGACAAGGTTGGTAGCTTGCCAATGTTTATTGATCATAGATAATTGAATAAGTCCACCATTCGAAATAAGTACCACAGTAAGTGAATCTTGATTATTCATATCTTAATCATTAAGTTTATTTTATATGGTGAATTATACTACTAGACTTAGTAGTTTGGTTATTTGTTATTAATATTGTATTTTTGTGTGTCACCATTTTTCTATACTTTGCCTATTGTTATCATGACCAGGAAAAAGGCTGACTTTAGTTATTACAATGTTTCAAGGAATGTAGAAAAAATTGAAAATCTTTACAAATAACATAAGAGAACCAAAGAATGTCGTGCATGTGAAGTGGATAGAAAAAAAAATCGTAGCTCCAATCGAAGTGTTGGGAAACATTGTTTCTCAACAAGTGAACAAGTCAAATTTTCCATCTCATATGAATATTTTAGCAATGTTGTATTCAAAATAATCTTCCATTTCCTCTTCATCTTATCCATTCTTTTTATATTCTCGTCAAACGAAGAAGTTGAATACGACATTGTTGAAACATTCTGATGAGATGGAAAATTGGACGCATTCACTTGTTGAGAAGTGATGTTTTCCATCACTTCCAATTGTTTGGAAAACAATAGTCTTTCACATCTTCTTTTGATGCTCGACCATCTTTGGTTCTCTTGAGAAATTTGTAAACATTTTCAAATATCTCTTTACATTTCTTGAAACTTTTGTGATACCCAAAGTTTTCCATTTTCATTGTCATGATCACAATAGTTTGAAGAGTATTAGAAAGATGTTAACGCACAACTACAATGATAACAAAAAACCAATTAACCCCTTGGTAATTGAATTCCAGTAAAATAAAATTTTGCATACAGTACTATATGCAGTTATACTATTAAAGTAATTTTGAGTTCAATCAATTTAACTTTTTCTGGGTTCAATGAATTAAAATATCTAGTAATACGATTTGTTTAACCAAGTGCAAGGTTTTTTTTATATTCTCAAAGACTGATTTGAGATCACGGTACAACCTATCAAAAATTATTCCTAAGGACATACCTAATACATCTTTAGGAATTGTATGAGTATCATAAGTTCTAAATTATGTCGTTAAGGTTGACTAATTATTCAATAGCTTTCATAATCATGATGATATGATTTTTCCCGTACTCTTTTGCAATTGTGCTTAGTGGAGATTTCTTGATCTACTCCAAGAGTAAGGAAGATCATGCAAATAACTTTTATATTATTTTGGGCTTTCATGGAAAACAAAAGTTGTATTCAAAATTTTCAAAATGTGAATTCAAGTTTTTGTTGGGTGCCTTCTTAAGGCATGTTATTGTGGTAAAATGGGTGATGGTAGATCCTGAAATGATTGAGGTGGTTAAAGATACGGTTCGACCTAGTTTTATGACAGAGGTTCGGATGTTTGTGCCTCTTGCTACCAGCTATTCTAGATTTGTTATATTTACTTCTATTGACATGCATCTGACATGGCTGACCCAAAAGGAGTTACCCTTCATGTGGTCTGAACATTAAGCGGGGATCTTCCAAAGGCTAATGACCCTCTTGAAACCTACCTATTGTAGCCACGTAACATTTTTTTTGCCGAACCTAATATTTTACACCATATGTAGGGCTGAAATATTTTATAATATAAAATAAATAATTTGACTTTCTTATTATTTTATTAAGTTTATTTTAAAAGATTTTAAAACAACAAAAATAGAATTCCTTTTTAAGGTAAATTTATTTTTCAATTGTTTAAAAAGAAATGAAAGATTACAAAAATCTATATTATTTCAAAATTATGTTTTTATCATAGCTGTTTGTTTTTTTCTTATATTTTTATTAATTTCAAACAATTAGTTGATATGTTATTATAATTTATTATTTATATGTATATCTAATTATTATTATTTTGAAAAGTAAAAGAAAAATAAAATAAAAATAAAATAAAATAAAAACCCTAAATATTCTAACCAACCTACAACACTCCTATCCAAAATGTACTACTACACATACGCCAAATTTTATTTTATTTTATTTTTAAAAAAGAGCACAACCAAAAAGTTGACACGAGAAAATAAGAAAAAGACAAATGAAGAAAGTTTGACTCTTCCAAAACAAAAAGAACAGAAAAAAATAATTTAAAAGAACCCATCAGAAAATTATTCTGCTACTCCACGTTTTCGTCAACATTCCCATTGCACGTGAATATAGGAAGAAAAAGTCAATAACCCAAAAGAGACGCACACACACATGTAAAAAAAGGAGTAAAAACTTCATATAGCAGTAAGACAAGAAAAAAATCAAGTTAGTTTAGAGATAAATTACGTAAATAAAAAAATTAGAGAAAGTATAGCACCGATAAAATATATTAAAAATAGTTCTTTTTAAAATAGCCCTATAGAATAAATATATATGAGAAGGCTCCATAAAGATACTAAAGAATATCGCAAGGTTAAACAAGAATTATTAAGTTTATATTTCGAATATACAAAATATTTAGAGAAAATAAAATTAGTTAATAGCCAGAAACTAAACAACCTATTATTTTTAATTAAAAAATCAGAATACAAGTTATTAAGACACCTTAAATCAAGAAATATTCAGATTAGAGGCTACAAGTTCTATGAGAAAACATCCTTTTACTAATAGTATAAGAATAAATTATTGGTATTTATATATAGAAAAAAAAGAAAAACAAAGATTACAAAAAATAAAAAAAGTTATAATAGAATACTTAAATGTATATGAAAATCAATTATATATATCAGAAAATTTTTATTTACAAAGACATACAAACGAAGAATATATATAAGCGCTTTAAAGTGTTGCTTCTTTAAAAAACCTAGAATATTTTGATTTACATAGAAAAAAAATTTAAAAGGATAAAAGACGATAGTGTAATAAAGTGTTATTTTAAAAATGGAAGACACTGTTTACACACAACAGAAGACACTCAATATAATACCCTTATAGACTTAATAATAAATTTTAGCTAAATAATTAGAGAACATAATAATAAATTTATAAAATTACTAGGTGAACAAGAAGAAACTCAAAATAGACAAAAACAGTTTTTCAACAAATTAGAGGGTAATTTAGATTATATTAAGGAACAAGAAATTGATTAAATAAAAAAATTAAGCGAACTAAAAAACAAATAAAAAGAAAAAGTTAATAATACATTAATTATAAGAATACAAGAGATAAAAACAGAATTAACATTATTAAGAGAAATAGTTTTTTCATGATAGACTTAGTGGAAAGTGAGACACACAAAGAGGCTATTACGTTAATAAAAAAAAATAACTCTTCCAACAGATTACAAAGATTTTAATCCATCTTCAAAATCAGATCAAGTTATCATAAAACAAAATAATATAATAATAACACTACTATTACAAATAAATAACAAAATATATAAAAATAATTAAAGAAAAAAGAGAAAGTAAAAATATAACAGAGGTAGAAGAATTAATAGAAAAATTAGCTAAAATAGAAATCACTCCACAAAGAGAAAAAACAATAAAGAAACAGAAGAAATGGACATTTTTTCAGATAGATCAAGAAATGAAGAAGGACCAGAAAGACCTAGACCAAGCTACTCGCGAAATAGCATAGGCAATAATTTTATATCGAAAATATTAAATAAAAGAACTAAAGAAGAAAACAACCAACAATTAGATGAAATAATAGATGTAGATAAAGACATATAAATTTTTCAACAAAATCAATTAAGATTGTTAAACCCTAAAGTTTTATATAATACAAATTACCTTAACAAATCTCAATTATATAGGCACTATAGAGAAGAACAATTATCAGTAATAGAAAATAATTCGGTAGCCCTAAATCTTATAAATTTAGATTCTCTAATAGAATTATATAATGAAAGAAAAGACTTAATGCATATGGGACTAATAATAATAGGTGTTAAAGGATTAACTAGAAAAATTTAGGAATAAAGATATTAATTGTAATATATGATGACGGATGGTCATACAAAAAAAATCAAGTATAGGATTAACTGAGGTAGGTATGAAAATAATAGAGGAATATTTTATATAAGCCCGGACATTATGATCAATTTAAAAGAATTTGGAAAATATATTAAAATAGGATTACAAACTAAAGGATATGAAGAAATGCAAAATGGAAAAAATCTATTAATGTGCATGGGATTTCTAGGAAAAATAACAGACAATAGTAATACTAGATTTAAATTAGAGATAAAAGATGTAGTGGAAGTAATGGAAAATAAAGGAATAAAACTAGCAAAACCTATAAAGATAAACCTTGAAGAATACGCGGAATTAGATTGAAAATTAGATGATTTTAAGAAAAAAGAAAGTCTAACTCCTGATGCTCATCTAATGTACATAAATTCTAAAGGAGAGCCCTCGATTAGATTTCAAGATTATAAGTATTTAACTCAGAGAGATATAGAAGAAGAAAGCGTCGTGGAAGAAGAAAGCATCATGGAAGAAGAAAGCGGCGTGGAAGAAGTACCGTTAGAAGGAATCAACATGGAAGTAATATTAGAAGAAGAATTTGCGGCAGACTTAGTTATAGAAAAAGCAAAAGAGATAAGTTACAGCACCATAAATAAACTGTTTAAATGTAAAGGATGTAAACTAGAAAATCTAGACTTAGACAAGTTAACATCTCAATTTAAAGTATGTGAATTCGGGACAGATAATAGGGGCATAGATTAGAAAAAAAATATTTTTAAAAAATTAGAAAAATCTAATAATATAATGAAAGAACTACAAGAAAGTGAAAGCAAGACAACTGAGTTAGAATCTATAATTAGCCAGAAAGAATTAATGGAGTCAGCGAGCTCAAGTAGCCCATTCCAAAGAACAACAGAACAAAGATATACTGCAGACAATAGTACTGGATATGTACCACGTAGAAGAGTGTATATATAGGGTGATGTTCCCCCGGTAAATCTAAAACCGATAGAAAAAAGAATGCCTATAGAAGAACCAATAATGCAACAAGAAGGAGGAAGTAAAGGAAAAATATTAAACATAGCAGCACATGATCCACAAAGATGAAATTCAGTAATAGACTTATGGAGAGGAATTGTAGTAGCAGATTTCATAAAAAATTATACTGAAACAGATGCAGAAATCATGAATAAATATTTACAAAGCTTTTAAGGAGAATCCACTAAAGCATTATGGGAAGACTATAAGGTAGAGTTCCCACAGGAGTTTCAATATTCGGTATCATTAGGACCAAATCCATTAAATTTTACAAATAAAATTCATATACTAATAACAGGAGAAGACCATAATAGTGGATTAGTAACACTATAAAGAAATGTGATAATAAAATTAGAACAGTTAAGTATAAGTAACTGGTACCATATAAAGAAATTCTTAAATGATTATTTTTACTATTGTGCAATTAGTGGCAATGCTTTCGACCGAGATCTAGGAAAAAAGTTATTTAATAAATTGCATGGAGCTTTAGGAAAAGAAATAGAAGACAAGTGGAGTGAAACGAGAAGGAGTATTACAAAATCTTCAGTTTAAATGGTCAATAAGACATATGATACAACATATAATGGAAATGCTACAAGAAAAGTGCACCGCACCTACAAATACAAAAACAATTCAAACAAAATGAGATATCTTTAAAGATGTAATATACACTACTCAAAGTTATGATAAATACCAATATAAAATAAAAAAAATACAAAAAAAAATATAAACCACAATATAATAAAAGATATAGTAAGAAAGGATACTTTCTTAGAAAATCTTCGGCTAGAAAACCATATCTAAATAGAGATAGACATGTTAGAAAATACAGAACAGATAGAAACTATAAAAATAAGTTAGAATGTTTCACATGTGGAAGTATAGAACATTTGACAAACACTTGTCCTAAAAGATATAACACAAAAACTAGAAATGCTCAATTAGTGGAAGAATTTAATGAAGCATTATTAAATGTAGATGAATATATGTCACATAATGAGAATATTTACTCTATAGTAAGTATTAATATAGAAGAATTGACTTAAGAAGAGTGTTCCTCCAATTAAGAAGGACAAAAACTAATTAATGAAATAGGACTAGAAGACATGAATTTAGAAGATTTACAAGTTAATTTTATGAACATAGTACTGCGAACATAATTTTAAAAAGGACACAGGTCTAGATAGCAATCCATGTTGTTGGTGGAAATGGTATCCTAGCAAAAATAAAAGAGCTAAATGTAATAAATGTTTTAAGGAAGGATGTATAACTTGCATAGAAAATCGAGTAGGACTAATAATCCAAAATAAAAAAGAAATATATATAAATGAACCCTTAATAAACCTTAAAGTATTACTTTTAGAAACAAAAGTAAAAGAATTAGAGGAAAGAATAATAAAATTAGAAAAGGGGAAACATATTGAATCACTGTCATCAATAGACAGTGAAGAATTAATGAATGGAGAATTTAACACCTTAATATGTAATAAAGATAAAAAAAAATAAGTACTGTTAAACTATTAAAAAGACTTCAATTAAGAGAATAGGAAATAGAAACCTTAGCGTTAGTAGATTCAGGATGTACTAACAGCATCCTCAACAAGAAAATAGTACCTCCAGAACTAATAAAAACCGTAGCAAATCCGCTCGCAGCCATGCAAATGGACGGAACACATAACATATATAGACACTATATAGACAAAGAACAAGTTAGTTTTCTAAACACATGTTCAGAATTCTATAAACCTTCTTATAAAATGGATAAAATATGGGTAAGAGATTTGAATATAAGTGTAGATTTTGTATTAGGATTAGATTTTATATTATATATAAAGGAGGCACTACTATAACAAGTTGATGGAATAATTTTTATAAAAAGTATCACTCATACATAGATTTTAACTAGTAAACTAATACTAAAATAAGACACAAATTAAAAAAAATATTGCGATAATTATGAAAATAATTCAACATGCAGTAACATAGGTTGTAATATAATGTCTGAAAATTTATCAGAAATAGAAGAGTTAGAAGATTTAGATGAGTTAGATAAAAATTATGTCTTAACAGAAATAGCAACAGAATTATATAATTTCAAAACAGGAATTAAGAAAATAGGACAAATAAAAAATCAACAAGACTAAGATAACTTTATAAAAATCCTAGATCAAATAGAAATAATAGGTGAAAAGTCTTTAAAACATTGGGAAAATAACAAAATTGTGTGTAAACTAGACATTTTAAATCCCAAATATATGATAAAAATCGCTGCGATAGAAGGAACTAATCAAAATTTAGAATATTTTAGTATACAAATTAAAGAATTATTAGAGTTAGGAGTAATAAAAATATCAACCTCAAAACATAGATCGGCAACATTAATCGTAAGAAATCATAATGAAATAGTTAGAGGAAAGCTAGAACGGTAATAAATTATAAAAGATTAAACGATAACATTAGAACGGATGGATATAAATTATCAGATAAAATAGAACTAATAAATAGAATACAAGGTAAAAGAATATTTAGTAAATTTGATTGTAAAACAGGATATTGGGAGATAAAAATGCATCCGAATAGTATTGAATGGACAGTCTTTACATGTCCAAAAGGACATTTTGAATGGTTAGTCATGTCATTCGGTTTAAAAACTGCGCCTCCAATTTTCCAAAGAAAAATGGATAAAATATTTAGAAAATACAATAGATTTGTTCTAGAATATGTAGATGATATATTAGTATTCAGTAAAGATGTAAAAGAACACTTAGGTCATTTACAGACGGTGTTTAGGTTATTTTTTGATAATTGGATATTAATTAGTAAAAATAAAATGGAACTATGTAAGAATTACATAAATTTTTTAGTAATTTCATTAGGTGAAGGAAAAATTAAACTACAACCTCATATAGCCAAAAAAAGCCTTAGATATGACAGATAGATTAAATAGTTTAAAAGACCTACAAAAAATTTTAGGAATAACTATGCCAGACCATTTAGTAGAGATTTAGAAAAACTTGAAGGACCATTATATTCTAAGACAGGAAGCAAAGGATAGAGAAATTTTAATATAGAAGATATAAAATTAGTACAAAAAATAAAGGATAAAATAAGAAATATTCCTGATCTTAATATGCCTTTAGAATCAGATTATTTAATTATCGGAACAGATGGTAGTTTAGAAGGATGAGGAGCAGTATTAAAAGTCAGACCTCATAAATATAGTCCTGCTAATGAAGAAAAAATATGTGCCTACCAATGTGGAAAATATAAAGAAAAATGAAATAAAGCTAGCATAGACATTGAAATCGTAGTCGTAATATATGACTTGAATAGTTTTAGAATATACATCTTAAATAAACCACAGATATTAGTAAGGACAAACTGTGAAGCTATAGTAAAATTTCATCAGAAAATTAATGATAAGAGTAGTAGTAGAAGACAATGGTTAAATTTTTTAGATACTATATCTATTTATCAATCTATAGTATTTGAACATATAAAAGGAAATGATAATCATATAGCCGATCAATTAAGTAGATTACTAATAAAAGTTTAAATTTTACAGAATGAGACCATTACTATCAGACAATGGTAAAAGAGTTCAACCTTTAACCCCTTACTATGCAGACTCTTACAAACATACAATGTTATCAAATTTACAGTTTACACCTCTAGGCAAAATTGATGATGTCAGAATAGAAAGACTGTAGTTTGGACAACAACACTTAATAACATATGAACGAACAATCTAACTGGACATTCATACATTTTCCTGATTGCCAACTAGACAAACATCAAACATGCTACATAGATAATATATGGATAACACATAATAAAAAAGACACTAAATACGTAATTGCTGTTTTAAATGCTTTAAAATATTATTTTATTAACAAAAAAAAATTTAAATACTATGTGGCAATTCATGGTAAAACAAATAGTGTTTTTCAGACATGAATAGAAGTTTTAGACTGTATTAAAGGTTTTCAAAAACCTCTTTTTAAAGGTTTTAATGATTTTACAGAAGCTTTAGACTATGCTAAAGGGATATTAGGACCAAATTACTATCTTTCTCCAGCCCTTAGTCAAAATCCAGATAAAACTCCATAATACAACATCCAAAGGGATATAGACAAAGTAATATTCTGTGGTCATTGCTCATCCATGACCGAAGCATTTTAAAGGCTAAATCTAAAAAACGAAGCTCTAATGCAAGAAAATGTCAAGCTTAGAGAAAAACTCCAAAAAATGGAATGCAAAGGTCAGACTAAACAAGATGTACAAACTTAGTCAGATATACAGGATTTTCCATCCCTAATAAAAATGGATGAGATGGGTGTGCATTTCCCACTAAATGTTAAGAAATCCACTGTATCGAATGAAGATACAACTAATCCGGTTCAAACGGTAGCCGGTAAGGACTTATCAAATCTGTTTATGGTTGTTACTTTGCCAAAACGTGAAAATGAAGAAAGTTCATCTTCTTCCCAGAATAGATGAAGACTACCACTATCTTTTATCAAAAAGCTGAAATAGAAAACTAAAAAAACCTAGAATATTAAAGACATAGAATTTCTCATTACCCAGACAGTAGAAAAATTACTCAAACAAAAACAGGAATAAGATAAACATATGATTAAAGACCCACGCGCCAATTCAAAGCCAGAAAAGTAGCCCAAAAAACTCAGAAGATTACTTAGAGACAATGCAATTTGCCCAAAATCCTAATGATGACGACTCTAGGATGAGTTTTGATTCTATAGCATTGCACAATTTAGACACTTAAAATAATAATAATAATAATAATACTAATAATAATATAGATATACATTAAAGTATTTTGTAAAAAATTCTATAATCAAGAGGGATGCCTCTTTAGTCAATATGTGAGTCCCACTTTACTCACTACCACACATCTGTGGAAAAACTGTTGGGATATGACTAAAAGGATAAGACAGATACCAGAACACGAGAACAATAATGCAAGAGAAGGAGCATCATTTTACGTGACGATGGGGCCGAGAAGCGTACCCGACTGAGATGATATATTCTCTTTCTATTTGAAATTCGATGTTTGAAGTTCAAATATCTCTATAAAAGCAGACATTATCATTTGAGGGAAAGATAAGAAAGAAAAAAGAGCAGAACTAAGAAATTATGCCAGAAATCCCTCTTCAAAAATCCCTAGCAAAACAAGTCCTCTGTAATATAAAGTTTGTACTAAGTTTGAAGAAGTTATATTTCAGTAAGTTTTTGGGTTTTCCGAAAGGGAAACTTCACTCCGTTAATTATGTACGTTTTCATATTTAATATCTAGTAAGTTCCCATATATGTAAATTGTGTTTGTCTATTTTGGTATGTAAAAATGTTTAATAGTTTTCTTTAACATAAATTTATGTTACTTAGTATATGGTTAGTCTCTTAGCTCCTAAAAAGCATCGATGGATTAACCTGTAAATTCCTAGGAATCTGACAGGTCATGTTGAATGTTCTTAAGATAGAACTATGAATGACCATATCCGGGGTGTGATCAAAGAAGACTGACATTAGGAACAAAAGCTAAGAGAAAGAAATGAACAGTAATAATAGATTCATGAATGGACATAGTCCATAAAAAAATAGGAAAGAATACTAGAAACTTATACTGATAACTAAATAAAAAACAAGGGAGTGAAGGAGTACTGACTAGGACTCACAACAGAAAGTTTTATCGAATATTTGACAAATCTGCCAAAACACTATATATTATATTTCTTTGCTTACATACAAAGGGAGTTCGAGGTTTACTTTCGTGATTGCGAGTTCATGATTTATTGTTGAAATTATTTTCTTCACGTGAATTAATTTTAACAAGAGGTAACACTTATTTATATTCATTTTTTTACAATTTTATGTCATGATTGTATAAAATTTTATTCAATGATATGAATTTATTTAAAAATCAAATGTTATTATTATGTAATATCAATTTGTGATGTATGTTGTGATTATTTTTGAGAATCTATGAATGATTAGGAAAACGTCATCGCAAACGCTTCTTGCTAAGAAATAATAAATTTCAAATAAAAAATGTATCATATATAATAATTATTAATATTGTCTTATGCTTTTTAGATGCAATTCATATCGAAGCTGGTTTCGTGATATTTAGTTTTGGATAGTTGATTTTTCTTTTCTTGGAGCCAAGTTTTTCACTAGAAAAAATTTATAAACTGATTATATTAGACTATAAACTAAAGCTTAAAGTGATTAGTGATTTAGAGATGCTATGTGAACATGCTTTACTGTCTTTTTCTTTGATATATTATTCTAATCAAAATAAATCGCCTTTAAAATAACTGTAAAATGGTTATAACTTTGATTCGATTATTAGTGTATATTGTTAAGAGGATACATGAATACTTTTTAAAGATTTTTGGTAAAAAATCACGACAACAAATAAGCAGGAAGATTAATTAAAATAAAAGCATAAGAAAAAAAAAGAAGAAAATAATAGTAATGATAATAATAATAATATAAAAAAAAGAGTAAAGCGTAAAAGAAAGAAAATTTAAACCAAAAAGTAAAAGAAACAGAATGGGAAGGAAAGAGAAATAAAAATATAAAAGGTTGTTAAAATACAAAAAAAAAATGATTAAAACAAGTTAAAAAAGAATAAAAAATAAAGAATAACAGAACGTTTAAAAAATGTCAAGCAAAAACTATATATAAAAAAAAGAAAATACTTTATTATAAAAGTTTATGAAAACAAGGAAAGAAAAAATAAAAATAAATACACAAAAGATGATAGAAACTGGTAGCATGGAAAAATAAAAAATAGAATGTTCCTTCGACAACTAATCATAAGTCCTATAAACTTATTTTCTATTTTATATGTAACTACAAAAAAAAAAACAATCAAAAAATTTACCTAAACTTTAAAACGGCTTTTCTATATAAACTCTAATTCCTAAATATTAAATGCCTATAAATATATTTAAATAAATGGACACAGACAAAAAGTAATTACAAAATTTTCAATAGTTTAAAATAAATAAGACAATTTTAAGTATGTTTATTATATATAAGACAATGGGGGTAAAAAACATTTTAGTATTAAACTAATAATATAATATTCAAAAATTGAGTCAAGTTATACTATAGTCAATAAAATAACTATGCTAGAACCAAAGGACTCGAGCTTAGGTTGCCTAACACCTTTCCCTCAGTCAAAAAAATTTCTTACCCTAATTTTTAGTTTGTAGACCAAACAAAATAAAGAGTCAAATTTTCTTTTGATTAGAAATTTAAATAACGTGACTTGGAAAACCAAACTCAATTCCAAGTGGGGACTCTGAATATTAAAATAATCTCTTTTTTAAATATCTTTTTAATTGGCAAACTCTTTTCTGTCAAAATATTTAATTCATATTTGAGGGGAAAATAGGTGACGACTCTATTGGGGATAACCAGAATTCGAGTTTGTGATTATTGACTTGTGTATGACTTTTTGTTTATTTATTTATGTATTTGGATATTGTATTTTCTAGTATGCTAATTGTCTATTTATTTACTTCTTTAATATTATTTAAATTGCACATAAACTGTCCTTTATGGCACACCCCTCTGAATCTTCTACGATACCATTATGGTATTTGCGACTTTGTACCCCCACTTCTTTTGAGATGAAGGATTTAGTAACCCTTATTAGGATATGGAGCACCCATGCACAAACCCGAAAAGCTATGTTACCGGTACCTTGCTATTCCCTAACTTGAGTTTTTCGGTCGTTTTACGGCCGATCTAGACACGATTCTCCACAGGTTTAAACTTAGTAGAACCGAAACCTTCAGACATAATACCCTTCCTAGGCTTCGCTTTATCTGTATCATCATAGGCATTTAACTTAGTGAGACTCGGCATGGAGGTCGGGTCTGTCTAGAACAAGTAACTTTTCGTGAGACCATCATGTACATTTTTGTGTTACTTGTTGCATCATGGGAAGACAATAACAAACGTTGATATATATATATATATATATATATATANGACTCTCAATTTTATTTATTGTTTTCTTTTATCGTAATACCAAGTTTGTTTTAAAATATTAAAATAAATTAAAAATATAAACAAAATAATAATAATAATAATAATAATAATAATAATAATAATAATAACAATAATAATAACAATAA
>NC_028640.1:30458766-30465275 GCF_001406875.1 Solanum pennellii
TAATAATAATAATAATAATAATAATAATAATAATAATAATAATCATAATAATAATAATAATAAAAACAACAACAACAACAACAACAACAACGACGATGATGATAGTGCTTGTACACATAATTTTTTATTTATGTCATCAAAATTGTTTCAAAATAGTGCATGTCTACTTTGTTTTTATTTCTTTTTTCTTATTCATGATTCATTTGTCAAAATGATCTAAGTATCCGTTCATTCTATCCAAAATTAATCTAAGCTTTCCCTTAGGAGGTTCAACATAAAAGTTTTCGAAAGAATGACCACTTTAGGCATTCTGAATCATTTTTCAGTTTTTTCATTTTTTAACTACTTCGATAAATGAGTTCGAATGATCAAAATTTCATAGCTGAAATTCGTGTTTAAGTGTTGAGTTTTTTTTGTTTTTTTCCAATAAAGTATTCATGAGGTCTATAAGGTGCAATAAAAGGCCCAGAGATGAAGCAGTCGAAATAATCAATGATCCGACAAAATTTTTAATCAGGGATACAACCTCACCACTACTAAATGCTTGGTGAAATTATATGCATCAGTTTAGGCGAATCGAGATATTCAAACATCTTGATTTTCTCATTGACATCATAAGGTTTAGTCCAAACAGAGGTTTGATCGAGGCTTTGTTCCCATTTTGAATTCTACAAGCAATGTGTTTAGCTTTAGCGGATTTGAGCTAACTCCTACATTGGATGAATTTGGTGGTTAGGCAAGGATAACCGGATGAAAACACTCATAGCCCTAGGAGCGTTAGTGGGAACAAATTTTTAGAACAAATACATATCATCCATCTTCAAAATAAGGAGTGTTTCGATAATGGATTGGTTTCCCTAGAATTTCTATACTCAAGATATGGAAAGAAAAAAGGATTTTCAGACTATGAGAAGCAACTGAAAAATGGGCAAGATTTCCATTCCGTTAAGAGCTATCATGCCTTGACTAAATGTAAACTTTTATGAAGGCTATAGAATTCTATTGCAAATGTGGTTTTTGGAGCACTTGTATCGCCTTCATTTTTGTGACAGATTTTAAATCTGATTGGACTAATAATATTTTAGGCCACCCAGACTGGATGAATGAATTAGCAGACAAATTGTCAAGAGGTGTCAAAGCGTGGAGACATTATCTTCATAAATTAATTGCATCTGATACTACATGTAACTATCATTGGTTCCCTGCAAGTGAGGTAATTATTATGTCTTTATATCGTCCATTCTTTGTTCTGACATGCCTTTGAGGATTCCAACCTTACACCCCTTCATGTGCTACACCTGTTAGGACAAAGAAATATCCTACCTAAGACTGAGGATGCATAAAGCTTTGTATGGGAGATAACGTTTGAAGACCGGATTCCAGAAGTAGAAGAACAAAAGATTTGGAGTGCTAGTGAACTTTAAACTCAAAATCTATGGTAGATAATCGTGTTCAAGGTGACGTGGACCCATATACCTTCATTGGTTCTTTTATCAATCCCCTCTCACAGTGATGCTTGAAAGATCAGGATGAGAACCTATTGACCGAGAAGAGAAAATTGAGGCAAGAATCAAGCATGCTCGCCTTGAAGTTGAAAGAAATTATAGATCTACTCTGGACGTCCTAAGTAATGAACTGGAGAATGATAAAAAGGAGCTAGCCCAACGTGATGTGAAATTCCAAGTGAGAGCTAGAGAATATCTTTCCACTATTCTGACCTTACAAGAAGACTTGGGCATTGCCAGAGGAGTATAAAAAAGAAAAGGCACATCTTATATGTGCACACTCTAAGCTCCAGAATAAAATTAAGGCTTCTATGGAGCAAGAGAGGTAAATAGCAAGGCGTTTCAGTTCTTATCAAGCGAAATTTGAAATTGAGGGAGGTCAAAGGATTGCCAAGAAAGAAGCACTCCATCTGCGAATTGAAGAGCTCCAAGAACACGAGAGGAATTGATGCATGAAGTCAATAGTACTCGGCATTGGTTATAGAATTTTTATGACAATATGAATGAAGCCAGAGATAGAGTATTGCAACTCAGGAATGTACTCAATGATGTTTATATTGGTTATCTACACCATAATGATGAGAGGTTGGGCTCACAGGCGCATGCTCTGGCTCAATATCGACCAAAAGCCTTAGCAAGGATTTATAATGATCATGGGGATGATTGAGATCCAAGGATTTAGTTTATTTTCTAGTCTTTTTTCTTTTCATAGTTTGTGATTGTTTTATTTGTTATTTTATTTTTAGTTAATAATTTTGAGTCTATCTTAGCCTTAGGTACTTCTATTTTTATGTTTTATTGAAATCATTGTGTTAAGAATATTTGAAAATGAATGAACAGGTTTGCTTTTGGTCAACTCATGTGCATATATCATTCCTTAAAAAAACTTATTATTAATATCTTTCTCGAGCTATGAAGAGATCTAATTCATATGCTAACATGATACGTAGGCAACCCAATGAGTTCGATCAAAACTTGTTTAATAAAAAATAACTAAAGAAGAGAAAATCTCCTTAATAAGCAAGGATGAAACATAAGGTCTTTCATATAAGAAGTATGTGTGTGTGTGCAATGTGCACAATTTCTTAACACTAATCCATTTGTACCTCCATTTAGAGAGAGAGAGAGAGAGGGAGAAAGAGAAAGAAAGAGAAACATATTAGCTTAAAGATTGATGCTTGTTGGTTAAACGAACTTGACATCCCTACAATACAAGGTCGAAAGGGAAACATAAAATGGCACATAAAGACAGGAACGAAACGGACAAAAATGAGATCTGAAATCAGATTTCTTCACAAGAAACAGTGTCAACAGAAGATATAAGAGCATTAAAACAACAAATGGCAGAGATGTACGAGGCTTAGATGAGTGGACAAACTCTACCTTATTATCTCCACTACTATTCAAATATAAATATGTCACCCCCTATCCAGGTGTGAACAAGTTATCTAATCTATCACCCTGGATTCGACTCCTATGCTAACACATACAATGTCCATGGAAATTCTACGGTGTGCCATTCAAGTACATCTATGATAAGTAAGCCACTCTTCGTATCAAATGCCCCGACTAAGAGCGTCCTGCAACCAACAATGGTTTCCAAGTCCATCAATGATCCTCCATCCAAAGTTCATCATAATCATGGTTACACTCTTGAAGAGGCCATTAAAATTCCAAGCTCTTATCCCCAAATTCATCAATATATTTCCCCTATCGAAGTTGAAAAGATGGTTAAGAATGAGGAACATGAAGAGATGGTTAAGAAAATAAAGACTTTGGAACAAAGTATAAGAGATGTGCAGGGACTAGGGGGCCACAAGGGCATCTCAGTGAGTTACTTATGCATGTTTCCCCAGGTCCATTTGCCTGCTCATTTTAAATCACAATGTTTGAGAAATTAAATGGTCATGGAGACCCTATAGATTATTTGAAGAGATATTTCAATCAACTGAGGGATGCAGAGGGCAAAGAAGAGTTGCTTATGGCCTATTTTGGATAAAGCTTAGTGAGAATTGCATTTGAATGGTTCATAGAACAGGATATTTCCAATTGGCATACATGGGATTATTTGGTTTGATGATTTGTGCAACAATGACAATATAATATTGACATTATGCAAGACTTCATTACAACACGAGAAAAAAGACCAAGCAAAATTTTTGTGAATATGTTGTCAAATGGAGGGAGCAAGCTGCTAGGGTTAAAACACCAATGAAGGTGTTGGAGATGATCAACATTTTTTCCCAAGCGCAAAAACCTCATTACTTTGAGTATTTTCTTTCGATCATCGGGAAGACATTCATTGATGTTATTAAGGTTGGAAATGATGGAAATTGGCATCAAGTTTAGAAATATTTTAAGCCAAGTTGCCTTTAAAGGCACAACACAATTTCTTCATATTGGTTCTGGAAATATTGGATGGAAAAAGAGAAGGGAGGATGTAGCTACTTTTGTTCCAATGCCTCGGACCTTTGTCCAAGATAATTCCCCGCAACACTATTTTCCTTCCCAAGCTCAACAATATCCAGTCACTTACTATCCATATCCCATTTTTAGCAGACAACCAATTGCACCACCTTCTTATATACAATGGTGTGCACCAATTGCCAAAAATTATCCACCACCCTTACAAGTTCACCAAAATACCGCTAACATTCCTTTTTTATCCTAGACCACAAGGGATATGGAGCTAAAGATGAGTTCACTCTTATTTGAGACACTAAATAGGGAACCTCAATTACAACAAAAAAATCGTTTGTAAATTGATCAAATCGATCGGCAAATTGAGTTACCAACCAAATTCCAACTTATATTAATCCGTTGCTAAAAAGCTCGGCGGTAAATATTACCAATTGATTTTAATTTGTTGGTAAACTTACCAACCAAAAATCAGTTGGTCAACACTCAAAATGTTGTTACAAAATTTTGAAATATGACCCTGAAATTTTCGTTGGTAAATTTATCAACTAATTTTTGGTTAGTATCCTTACTAACGAATTGAAAAAAGTTAGTAAATTTTTTTCTTATTTTTCAATTCGTACATTGGTAATTGATAAGTAATTTTAGTAACAAAAATTTGTGTTGGTAATTTTCAAATAAATTTTAAATACTTTTTTTATTTTTTTTGTTTTCCATCCGGTGTTCGGTACCAACATTGAAGCCCGATTAAATCTGGATTCACACCGAAAAGTCCCACATTGGGTGATAAAGCGTTCACTAATAAAAATAATTATGTACCCAACGGGAATCGAACCTAAGACCACTAGTTTAGTGATGCACGAGTACTTACCACTATACCACAACCCTTGTTTGTAATAAATTTAAAATACTTTAGTATGATTATTTATTTTTCTAATAAATTTACTAATTGATTGTTAGTTGATTGGTAATACATCATTTCAAGTTCAATTTAGCTTAGTAATTGATTGACAATATGTTCAAAATATTATTAACTAAATAATTATTCAATAGTAAAATATTTATTAATTTATTGCATTTAAAAAAATCTAAGAACACGAATATAAACCCAAAAATATTATTCAATTTTATAGATCATATTTGAATGAAACAATGCAAAATCTATGATAACAAGTTAAACTTATCTAAATATGACACATATCATTATATCAAAAAATTTAATTTGAGCACGTTTACAAAAAATATTGACCAAGTATAAATTTTGGTCAAAAGTTAAAAAGCCTAACAACACAAAAGTCTCAAAACCTAAAACAACCATCTTGTTAGATATAAATATGACCTTTCGAAGTTAATCGAATTGACAGAATTTTCATCACAGCACATTTACAAAAAATTCTAAGAAAAATGATTTTTTTGCCAAAAGTTGAAATTTGAATCGACTAACGGTACAAAGTGAATAAAAAATCTAAAAATGAGTCATCCTATAAAACGAAAAATGACCTTTCATGGCTAACCGCAAAAACGAAATTCAAATTTGAGCATGTTTCCCCAAAAAATTTACCTAATTCGAATTTTAGTCAAAAGTTAAATGTCAAAACACTTAACGACATGAACTGAAAGTAAGTCTCAAATCCTGAACCAATCATCCTATGAGATCAAAACTGAACATGTTTCCCCAAAAAATTTACCTAATTCGAATTTTAGTCAAAAGTTAAATGTCAAAACACTTAACGACATAAACTGAAAGTAAGTCTCAAATCCTGAACC
This sequence comes from Solanum pennellii, assembly GCF_001406875.1. NCBI lineage: Eukaryota > Viridiplantae > Streptophyta > Magnoliopsida > Solanales > Solanaceae > Solanum > Solanum pennellii. The sequence goes on from NC_028640.1 coordinate 30,464,457, forward strand.
AATCATCCTATGAGATCAAAACTGAACTTATATGTCTAACTCCGGTGACAAAATTTCAATTCGAGCACGATTACCAAAAATATTTACTAAAGTGAAATTTTGGCCAAAACTTAAAAACTAAAAAGCATAACGACAAAACTGAAAATGGAAGCCTCAAAATCCAAACCCTCTATCTTATTATATAAAAAATGATTTTTTGAATCTAACTATCTTATCTGGGTAAATTATCAAATATGTTGAGCAAAGTTAATTTTTTCTACTATGTTAAACACCTAACGGCACACAGTAAAAATGAAAGCCTCAAAACTGAAATCAATCATTCTACTAGATAAAAAATAACCTTTGACGTCAATTACGCTAACAAAATTCTCATCTAAGCACTTTTACAAAAATATTGACCAAAATCAAATTTTGGCCTGAACATAAAATTTAAAACACATAACGGTACCAACAAAAATGAAGGCCTCAAAACACGAATCAACCTTCTCATTAGATAAAAATTGACCTTTCTAAACTAATGACGCTGACGGAATCTGAGCACGTTTATAAAAAATATTCAACACTTGGTTAAAATTTAAAAGTTAAAACACCTAATGACACAAATTAAATATGAAAGCCTGTCACGACCCAAAACCGGGGCCGCGACTGGCACCCACAATTTCCCTCCTATGTGAGCGAACCAACCAATCTAACCCTTATCATTTTAACATATATCAACAGAAAATAATGCGGAAGACTTAAACTCATTAAATAAAACAAATCAACATCTATTAATTCCCCAAAATCTGGAAGTCATCATCACAAGAACATCTATCTCAA
>NC_028640.1:30479744-30479965 GCF_001406875.1 Solanum pennellii
TTCATTCCGGTCAAGGTGACTTACAATGCAGAGAAGTTAGCCAAACTTTACATCTCAGAGATTGTTCGGTTGCATGGAGTTCCACTCTCCATCATATCAGATAGAGGTACGCAGTTTACTTCTAAGTTTTGGAGAACATTGCGTGCTGAATTAGGTACTAGGTTGGATCTTAGTACTGCGTTTCACCCTCAGACCGATGGACAGTCTGAGCGAACGATTCA
>NC_028640.1:30482168-30504947 GCF_001406875.1 Solanum pennellii
TCATAGATGTTCTTGTGGTGATGACTTCCAGATTTTGGGGAATAATAGATGTTGAATTTTAGAAGTTATTGAATTGGTTTTTATTAATGAGTTTAAGTCTTCCGCATTACTTCCTGTTGATATTATATTGAAATGTTAGGGTTTAGATTGGTTGGTTCGCTCACATAGGAGGGTAAGTGTGGGTACCAGTCGCGACTCGATTTTGGGTCGTGACAATTATATGTCACTCGAGTTCTTGACGAAGTATCTGCGGCAAATATTTGTCCCTTATCAGCTTTACAAAAATTGAATGTTAGTGCTGAAAGGGTCCAACCCAACAATATATGTGTTAGAGTTTTTGATAGGTCAAAAACATATGTATTTGGTGAGATAGATCTTGTTCTAACAATAGGGCCTGTTGAGTTCACTGTAAAATTTTAAAATGGTGGATATCAATGCATCCTACAATCTATTATTGGGTGACCATGGGTGCATAGGGTTGGGACAGTCCCTTCCAAATTGTATCAAATGATTAAGTTTGAACGCGAATAACAAGAAATGATTTTTCATGGTGAGAGGAACCTGTTAGTCTATAAAGACTATTCCCTCCCTTTTGTCAAGGCGGATAATGAGAATCAAGCATTAATTTATCATGATTTTGAGGTAGTGGTTGATGAGCATGTCCTCGAGGGGAATGTAATTTCAAAACCAGAATCTCCCATGGAGTCCGTGATGATGGTAAATGAAATACTGAAGCATGGGTTTGAGCCGAGTAAGGTGGAATCTTCTTGTAAGGGAAAGCTTATCCGGTGAGTCCACGAAAGAGAATTGGTAGTTTTGTGTTAGGCTTCGAGGCTAGAGTCGAGGACACAATGAAGGTAAATAAGACTAAGATATATGTATGGTCACTTACCAAGCCAATACAACCCTTATACAAATCTTTCATCAAAGCCCACACAATAGAATCTTCTAAATCACCACTCCCAAAGCAAGTGCTGGAATTTAATGGAGAGTTTATTATCTATTTACAAGGTTTATTTATGGAACTCCAAAAATGCACTAGCGACAGAGATGTCCAATTCATTTGTCCTGATGCCCAGCTAAACAATTGAGATGCCACTCCTCTCCCTATTAAGAATGAGTCTTGTTAGGTTATTTTTTTTCTTTTGGTCGTCCAAATTTTATTTTGTCATTTTATTTCAAATCTCTATGTTACTTTTAAATAGGATGTAATTGTGTTCTTATTTCAGTCTAATATATTTGTTTGTTTTCTTTAATACATTTCCTTCTATGCCGATTCTAGTGATATGATATGCATGCATAATTTCTTGCCAGATCTTAAAATACAATCTAATCTTCGACCTAATAGTGAAATAATAAGTCAAGAAATCAAATTTGATAAAGATAAAGTATTTGAACTTTTTTAGAATAAATCAAATACAAACATTACTGAAAACTAAGAAGATAAGTTAGGGGATCATGAAAATATGAAGGAGACTAAGATAAGCGTACATGTTCGACATCAAAAAGAGGATATGATCTAGGCCTTTTTTGATCACTAAGATGTTTTTGTGTCATCTTATGATGACATGCCTGGATTAAGCACTAAAGTGGTTGTTCACAAGTTGTTGATTGATCCTAACTTTACTTTGGTAAACCAAAAGTTGAGAAAGCTTAAAAACGACATGAATGTATAATTAAAGAGGAGATCACACAACAACTTGATACCAAAGTCATTCGAGTTTCCCAATATCTTTCTTGGGTAGCCAACATCACACCTGTCCCCAAGAAAAACGGCAAAGTTTGAACATGTGCTGATTATCGTGATTTGAACAAAACATGCCTAAAAGATGATTTTCCGTTGCCCAGCATCCATATTTTGTTGGATAATTGTTCCAAATATGAGGTTCCCTCTTTTGTGGATTGCTATGCGGGTTACATCATATTATTATGGATGATGAAGATGTAGAAAAAACGTATTTTATCACTCCATGAGATACATATTATTATCAGGTTATGCCTTTTGGGTTAGAAAATGCAAGGGTAACTTATATGAAGGAGATGAGAACCATGTTTCGTGATATGATGCATAAAGAAATCAAAGTTTATGTGGATGATGTGATCTTAAAATAAAAAAGGCAGTAAAACCATGTACAAGACATAAGAAGATTCTTCGGAAGTCTCCACAAGTGTAGTCTCAAGATTAATCCTACAAAATATGTATTTGGAGTACAATCAGGAGAGCTTTTGGGGTTTATAGTCAGTCGACGAGGTATCGAGTTAAATCCTTCAAAAAATAATAGCCATTTAGGAATTGGCACTTACAATGAACAAAACTGATGTTATGAGCCTTCTAGGAAGGTTAAACTACATCAGTAGATCCATTACTCAACTCACAACAGCTTGTGAACCCATCTGTATGTTGTTAAAAAAATGTCGCGTTCAAAGGACTAAAGAATGTCGAGAGACTTTTGAAAGAGTTAAGGATTACTTATCGAATCCTATGTGTTGGTTCCTCCTGAGGCATAAAACCTTTAATATTATATATGTCATTATTAGATAATTCTTTTTTCTGTGTATTGGGTCTGTATGATGACACTAGGAAGAAAGAGAAGGCCATTTATTACCTCAGCAAAAAGTTTATTGTTTATGAATCGAAGTACACTCTTCTTGAGAAAATGTGTTCTGCCCTAACTTACACTACTTATATCCTTTCTCGTATGGATCCATTAAAATATATTTTTCAAAATCCCATGCCCACGAGCAGGCTTGTGAAATGGAAAATATTACTCACAAAGTTTGATAAAATCTATGTGAAGTGGACCACAATGAAAGCTCAAGCATTGGCAGATCATTTGGCAAAGAACCCTATTATGAGGAATATGAACAACTTCAGACCTATTTTCCAGACGAAGAGATATCCCGTATCAATGAAGTTATTCACGATAATAATCAAGGATGAAGTTTTTGTTTGACGCTGCCTCTTATAAGAAAGCAATTGGAATAAGAGTTTTTCTTATGTTTGAATTAGAAGAATGTTACCCTATAACAACCCAACATAGATTCTATTGTAGTAATAATATGTTTGAGTATGAACCTTGCATTTTGGGTTTGAGGTTAGCTACTGACATGGGCATCCAAGAACTGTTAGTGTTAGGAGACTCAGACTTGCTGGTTCATCAAATTCAAGGAGAATGGGGAACTCGTGACCCGAAGCTCATACTATATCAACATTGTTTACAATATCTTTGTCAATGATTCATGTCAGTCTAGTTTAGGTAGATTTGTAGAGTTCACAATGAGATTGCAGATGCATTGGCCACTTTATCTTCAATGCTCCAACATCCCAATGATGCTCATATCGATTTCTTTATACATTGAAATTTGTGATCAACATGCTTATTGGAACATGCTTGAAGAGGAATTTGATGGTAAGCCTTGGTTGCATGATATTAAAACCTACCTTCAGTTAGGAGAATGTCTGTTGGATGCAACAAGCAAAAAAAGAACTATTCAACGACTAGCATACGAGTTTTTCTTAAGCGGAGGCATACTATACAAGAAGACACTTTATTTTGGGACATCTAAGATGTGTAAATGCTCAAGGGGATTCAACGATCATGGATGAAGTATACTCAGGAGTTTGTGGAACTCAGATGAATTAATTTCTTCTAGCGAAGAAGATACTTCGAGTAGGATATTATTGGCTCACCATGGAGCTGGATTCCATGCAATTTGTTTGTAAATGTCATCAATGTCAAGTACGCGGTGATTTCATAGATTCTCCTCCCTTCGAGTTGCATACAATGTCTTCTCCATGGCCTTTTGTGGCATGGGGGAATGCATGTGATTTTGCTAATAGAACAAAAGCACCGAATGGTCATAGCTTAATACTTGTAGCCATTGATTTTCTTACAAAGTGGGTGGAAGCAGTAATCAAGTTAGTGACCAAGAAGTTTATGGTAAATTTCATTCATTTTAACATCATTTGTCGATTTGGTATTTCAAAGGTAAATGTCACCGATCATGTTGTGAATCTCAATAGCCGTTTAATGCAAGACGTATGCCATCAATTTAAGGTTTAACATCGAAATTCAACTCCATATCGCCCAAAAGCGAATGGGGCTGTCGAAGATGCCAACAAGAATTTAAAAAAGATACTTCGTAAAATAGTGCAAAATTCTCAACAATGGCATGAAAAGTTGACTTTTGCTTTGTTGGGGTATCGCACTACAGTTGTAAAGTCAGTGGGTGCCACCCCATATTCACTTGTATATGGGACTGAGGTAGTTATACCTTGTAGAGGTTGAGATCCAATCTTTACGAATTGTCGTGGAGGCTAAAATTGACAATGATGAGTTTATCAAAATACGGTTGGAGCAATAAAGATTGAATGATGAGAAGATAGAATAGCACGATCATAAAACAAAATGGTGCGTTCGAGACGTTTCAAGGAGGGTCAATTAGTGTTGAGATGCATTGTGCCACATCATGTCGAAGTCAAAGGTAATTTTTCTCCAAATTGGAAAGGACTATTTATTGGAAAGAAGGTATAATCCAATGGTGCTCTTTACTTAAGAAATATAGAATGCAAAATGACAAAAATGGCCATCAATGCTGATGCTGTGGAAAGATATTATATATGATTTGATTTTTGGTTTTAGAAACCCTTATGTTTGGGCTTGACATTTCAAAGGATGATTCAATGGGAATTCTTCGTTCTGGTTCTTCGTTGGATTTTCCAAACAAAAAAGAAACAACAAATTACATGAACTACGTTTGACCTGATTCTTATTTTGGCAAGATACATCGGCAACCCTGCTGTTGTGTTCGGTCTAACAAAATAAAAATCCAAAATTCCATATTGCAGAAATCTGAGGCAAAGTTGTTTATTTTTTTTTTATCTTTTCTCCAAAAGATAAAAAGTCAACCCCATTGTGTAAAGTCAATCGAAGAAAGGCCTTTGCGTCAACCTTCGAAATGTCGAAAGTAAGTTAGTTAAGGGTACAAATGATGGCACTATGAGAGATAATTTTTTTTATTTTCACAAGAGAAATATATATGAGAGAATTTGTTGGTGAAACCCCCGAAATGGGCATGATAAGGCGAACGTGAGTTCAAATAAATAAAAATGAGAGAGTCTTACTGGTGAAAATCCTTAATGGGCATCATAAGGCGAATGTGAGTTAATATGAATAAAAATGAGAGTCTTAGTGGTGAAAATCCTAAGGGACATCATAAGGCGATGGTTAGGTGAGAGAAATATAATGAGAGTGCTTTATTGGTGAAAATTCTACAGGGCACCATAAGGCTAATGTGAGTTGAAGGAATCAAAATGAAAGAGTCCTAGATGCGAACACCCTCATGGTCATCATAAGGAGGATAAGAGTTGATTATGACTTTGTTGAATGTTGGAACTCCACGTTAAAAATGGATGATTAATAATGGTTGATGAATAGATTTGATAGAAAAATTGAGTAATTAATTAAAATTGCATGTCATGATCAATAGAGTCGGCTACCACACTCAGATAAGTTTTTCTGTCTTCCTCTTTCAAAAAAAAGAGTCTTCATCGAATCATTTTCAGTTATTCTCATGTATTATATAGTTTTCTTTCACTTTTCATCACTTTGTTTCATATGTATTTGAGTCGAGTTTGTGTCAAGAAACTAGGAAAGGATTTCAGGACTCGCTATCAACTCTCGGGATGGTACAAGGCGAAGCATCAGGACAATGCGTTACTATCTATCGGTGAGTATTCGATTCAGAAAAGTTCCTTGATTTAATGAAGGTCAAACAATGATTGTCATGAAATAAAGACAGATATTGGATTTAAGTCCCTCAAAGTAAGCAAATTTGGGTGAAATACAATCAATCAATAATGCGTACTAGCCGTTTGAAAATAAGTCGAGCATGATAAGTACTTGAAAATCCTTGTCAAAGGGCAGAAGCACATACCAACACCACATTTTTAAACTTAATTTTTTTTATTGAAGCAGCATACAAGTTGGTTCAAGATTAATGGTCCGAAAAACCTAGATGTTCAATTTAGTCCACAAAGAGTGAAATGACTACATCGCCATAAATTCTTTTGGAACCCAGTTACATGAAAAATGCATAATATATATAAGAATTGCAATAACTTGGGAGGTTGATATGCCTTTCTTGAATATTCAGGACATAATTGGATAATACTCACGAAATATAGCGAATAAAATTTATGGTCCATATAATAGGGAACATGTTTTGTTTGTATTATTAGTCTATTGAAAGTATTATAGCATGACCCTCCTGGATAATGAGAATAGTTGGACCCTCTTGGATAATGGGACTAGCAGGACCCTCATGGATAATGGGATTAGCAGGACCCTCCTAGATAATGGGACTAGCAGGACCTTCCTGGATAATGGGACTTGCAGGATCCTCCTTGATAATGGGATTAGAAGGACCCTCCTAGATAATATGACTAGCAGGACCCTCTGGTGTAATGGGACTAGTAGGACCCTCCTATATATTCGGACTAGAAGGACCTCTCTTGGATAATGGGATCAACAGGACCCTCCTGATAATGGGGTTAGAAGGACCCTCATGGATAATGGGATTATCAGGAACCTCATGGATAATGGGACTATCAGAACCCTCCTGGATAATGGGAGTAGCAGGACCGTCCTCGATAATGGGACTAGAAGGCCCTCATCGATAATGGATTAAAAGGACCCTCATCGATAATGGAACTAGTAGGACACTCATGGATAATGGGATTAGTAGGACTCTTCTAGATAATGGGAGTAGCAGGACCTTCTTGGATGATAGGATTAGCAGGACCCTCATACATAATAGGACTAGCAAGACCCTCCTGGATAATGAGACTAGTAGGATCGTCCTACATAATTTGACCATCTTTGATTTATGTCACAAAAATTATCTTTGATATAAACTGAGGAAAAATTTTGTGTTATTTCTTTGTTTCTTTTATTTTTCAGTAATGCAGTTAAATGATGCCAATCCTCAATTAAAGTCTGAGTTCTTATATGAAAAGAGTCAGATTTTATTAGTTCATTTTCAATTGAAGAAGGAGGAACTAATCCTAAAAACACGATCAATTTCTAAGTACGAGTAAAATAAACCAACTAAGAGAAAGGCACACCTTTGAACTCATTTTGAGATGAAAATCAATGTCTCATAACTTTAGAAGCGTAAAGATTAAAGTCAAGATTCAGGAGAAGCTACATAGATAGGAAATGTACTTGCATATTCTTTAAATTTTTTGTCTTTTATATTCATGAAAAATAGGAGTCGCGAACTAGATCCTCGAGGAGACCTCACTTAACTTTAAACTCATCACCTCATCTCCATGAACTACACGTGACCAAATTCCCTTATTATCCAGGATATGTAAGCTGTCCAAAACATAGGACTCAGTCACATATTTTCTTTTAGAATAAGAGCCCTGTCAAAACATGTTACATTGTGTGAAAACTCTTCGTGTTTTCGGTCAAAGAAGGGCAAACTGCAGACACGTAATTTTTTACTGAACCTAAAATTTTGCGCCACATGTAGGGATGAAATATTTTATATATATCAAAATAAATATTTTTACTTTCCTTTTATTTTATTTAAGTTTATTTTAAAATATATCGAAATAACAAAAATAGAATTAGTTTTTCAGGAAAGTTTATTTTTCAATTGTTTAAAAAGAAATGAAAGATTACAAAAATAATATCATTTAAAATTAAGTTTTTATCGTAGATTTTTGACTCTTTTTTTTCAAACAATTACTTGATATGTTACTATAATTTATCATTTATATGTATAGTTTATTATTATTCTTTGGGATAATGCCCAAGTACCCCCTCAACCTATGCCCGAAATCTCAGAGACACACTTATACTATACTAAGGTCCTATTACCCCCCTGAACTTATTTTATTAACAATTTTTTACCCCATTTTAGCCTACGTGGCACTATCTTGTGGGTCCAATGATGGTTGACTTTTTTTAAAAAACTAGTGCCACGTAGGCTAAAAAGGGGTAGAAAATTACTTATAAAATAAGTTCAGGGGGATAATAGGACCTTAGTATAGTATAAGTGTGTCTCTGGGATTTCGGGCATAGGTTGAGGGGGTACTTGTGCATTTTCCCTTATTCTTTTAAAAAGTAAAATAAATTAAAATAAAACCCTAAATATTCTAACAGACCTACCACACTCTTATCCAAAATGTTCTACTACACATATGCCAAAAACAAATTTTAAAAAAGAAAAAAGAGCACAAACCAAAAGTTGACACATGAGAAAATCAGAAAAAAAACAAAAGAAGAAAGTTTGACTTTTTCAAAACAAAAAGAACAGAAAAAAAGAGAAACCATCAGAAAATTATTCTCCTACTCCACGTTTTCCTCAACATTTCCACTTCACATGAATATAGGAAGAAAAATTCAATAACCCAAAAGAGACCCACAAAAACACGTAAAAAAAAAGAAGAAAACTTATCTTCATTATAGATAACAACCTCACTTTTTGGTTGAGTCATTACAGCTTGGTCCAATGCATGAAATACGGCTCAAAACTTATCATTAGTCACTTAATTGACTACAGGGTTGACCGACACTAGGGGAACCTCTTGTCTCACATCATACAAACATTCCTATTCCTTCTCAAGGATTCTTTTGTGGAAGCATATCTTGAAAAGCATAAAAAGGGGTTAAGATAGGAAGACACCTAGAGTTACAGTCTAATGCACAACCATAGAGAAATGAAATGCCTCTTATACATTAATATGGAACACTTCAAAGTGATGACCACGACTTTACTCGACGTTGCTTATGAAATATCCTAGGACCTTTCTAAGCCTGGTAATATAAATATCAAGTTTCTCACAACTCAAAGTATTACCTGGATGTGAAATGGTGTATACGACCTCGAGATGCCTCATTTAAGCTACTTATTATGCATCATACAAGATCATAGAGAATAAAAATTTAAATGACAGTTTCAACATGTAAATGCTTTAAAGAGAAAATGGAAGTCTAAAAATTGTCTCAAAACTATCTAAAGCATAAGAGTTTATCGGGATGCAGCCCGTACATCAATTCCAAAAATTGAACGTAATGACAAAAGGAAAAACAAGCTCGGTCCTTGGAATATTAGGACTCAGCACAACTTGAATGTTCTCTAAACCTCGATTCACAAAACTAAGAATCCTGAATGTCAGACCCTACATTTGGGGAAATGTAGGCAAGAGTATTGATCATTTTTTTATGATTTATGATTCTAAGAATCATAATTCATGTTTTAGCTTGATCATTGATTACTCATGTAAATGTCCATTTTTACCATTGTAAACAATCCTTAAATGATGTTATTACATCATTTTTAGTCCACCTAAAAGAAACTAAAAGAAAGAATATGACTTTATTTTTACAAGTATTTTGATATAAAATATATTTTCTTCGTTTTCTTATTATTTTAACCTTTTCTCCTTATTGAGAAAAAATGCTCAAGTATCCCCCAACCTATGCCTGAAATCTCAGAGACGCACTTATATTATATGAAGGTCCTATTACCCACTGAACTTATGTTATAAATAATTTTCTACCCCTTTTCTCCCTAGGTAACACTATCTTGTGGGCCCAGCGCATGTTTACATTTTTTCAAGCTAGTGTCACGTAGGCTGAAAAAGGATGGAAAATTTTCTATTGAGAAGTTCATGGGTAATAGGATCTTAGTATAGTATAAATGTGTCTCACGAATTTCGGGCACAGATTGAGGGGGTACTTCTGAATTTTACTCCTTATTAATTTTCTCTTTTTGTTTCTTCATTCTTCTTCAAAAATTCATTGTTCTTTTTACTGTAACTTCTCACTTTCAATGTCATTGTTCATCACAACTCCACCTCCCTTTTTTACTAATATTTGTTTATCTCTCTTCAACTTCAAAATTATATGTAAATATTTTATTACATCTCGAACAATTTGATAACCCACTAGATTTAAAGATGATATAGGTATTATTTATTTTTTAATCCAAATTTCACTTAAACTTTTTCAGTTTTCAGAGATTTTTGATTTTTTCAACATTATCATATCTAGTTTTGAAGTTATATGAAAAAGAGATAAATTAATTGATGATACCTGCGAAATTTTAATTTTTCGAAGAAAAATAATTAATTTGGCTGTCAATAACACAAATTCTAGAAAATAGTATAATTTTAAAAGAAAGAAATTTGACTTAAGAAGAAGAAGAAGAAGAGTTGGAGGGGCTCAACTTGACATAGGGGTGGGTGAGGTGAGGGTGGGAGGTGAAGAACAAGAATAAAATGAAGGGAGGGGTAACTTGAAAGTAGGTGTGAAAGATTAAGAATTTAAAGTGAAATTAAAGTTAAATCAATAAAATCAAAATAAGTCCAAAGTAAGAGAGTTAAATAAAGAAAACCTTAGAATTCATTTTTTTTAATTTCAAATTCAATCAACACGTGTTACACAATGATTGGTGTGTGATAACCACTTTCTATTCAAAATATGATATTGACAAAAAAATGAAGTAATAATATATTATCGGAATTGTTTAGGGGGTAATAGGACGCCCGCATAGTTAAAGTGTCTTTTAAAAATTCGGAACAAATTCAGGTTTCACTTTATGTCTTTTCTCCATACATGGCTATCATTCACGGAAAATGTTTTGTACTAATGCATACTTTTGCCTATATTTTCCCAAAAGTAGGTTCGGACTATCATGAATCCCAATTTTGTAGCAAGAAGTTTATTTTAGAGATTTTGAGCTTCGGTGAGTCTTCATGCTTCGAGGAAAGATTCTCATTTTTTTAGATTTTTGTTATAATGTGATTTTTTGACATGATATATGGGTTAGTGACATATTCATTCTTATGTAATAGATGGCTAGTCAGACAACAAGCGTTTAGGCTTCCATTTTTCATTATAAAATTGTTGGACTTGAAATGTTTTTCTCTATATCTTTTTTTATTTCATATGTTGTGAATGCTAACTGACTTGAATGGGGCCTCTTAGGTCCTATACGCCATGTCACTCCTAAGGGGTACCTTGGGCCATGGAAAAGTTGGTAATCAGAGCACAAGGTTTGGAAATGTCCTAGATATCTCATAAGCCGCGTCAAAGAGCATATATTTCATGATTGTGAAGCGCATCATTTTTATGAATGCGAGGATACACGATGATAAGGAAATTCAACTTCTTTCATTACTCTAAAATTCATGTGATAGAATTTAACTCTACAATGTCTTTGCTCTACTGGAGATGATGACTCGAAGAGCTTATGCTAAAAGGAATGTGGGAAGAATATGAATCAGGAAGATCCGCCTTAAGCTTATCAAGCTCCGGTCAACTGTTTGGCGAAGCAAGTGTCTAATGTAGAGTTTAGGGCTACTTTTCACGTATTAGCTCAAGCCATGACGACCCAACACAATAGGGAGATTTCGGTTGCTGTAAACCCAAATGTTGGTACGACGACATCTAGAGTGAGAGACTTCACTAGAATGTATCCGTGAGAGTTTTATGGTTCTAAGGTTGAGAAAGATCCTCAAGTGTTTATTGATGATGATTACAAGGTATTGATGATTATGCGAGTGACATCGATGGAAAAGGCAGAGTTTGTCTCTTATAAACATAAGGGTGTTTCTCAAATTTGTTTCAACCAATGGAGCGAATGGAGATCGAATGGAAAAGGATCTCAAATTCATTAATATTTATCAAAATAGCATGAATGTGAAATAATATGCTTTGAAGTTAACATAATTGTGTTGATATGATCCTATAATTTTTGGCGATTCTACGACAAAAATGAGCAAGTTCGTTTCAGCTGTGCCCAAAATGGTGGTTAAGGAATGTCACACTGCCATTATTGTTACTAATATGGATATTTATTATCTTGTGGTTCATGCCCAACAAATAAAAGAGGAAAACATAAGATAAATTATATAGAGGCAAAGAGGGATAGGACTAGGGATAGTATTTCTCACATCCAAGCTCTTATGGACATGATCATTCTAAATTTCGTCAAATGTTTTAGAGTAAAGGTAGATCCAATGCTTCCACTAAGTTTAAAAAATCTAGGGTGTCGTACACTGAGCCTCAAGGAGTTAATGGTAGTGTGTTTGTTGCCTACTTGTGCTAAATGTGGAAAGAAGTAAGAGGACAGGTGTCTTGATAGTTCCAATGCTTGTTTTGTGTGTGGTAATATGGACCATAAGATAATAGATTTCCTTCAATTGCTAAGAATGAAGTATATAACCATCGAAGGTCTCAACCCAATCCATAATCCGGTCCAAGTGGTTTAATTTCTAATTCTCCAAAGCAAAACCGATTTTATGCACTTCATACTCGCCATGAGCAAGAGGGTTCTTCGTACATGGTTACAAGTATGTTGAAAGTGTTCCAACTTTACGTTTACACTTTAAATTATCTCATTGGTACTTGTTTTTGTGATTTCATATGAGGCTATGAGGTTTCATATTCTCCCGTAGGTGTGGTTATATCCCTTTTCTGTCTCTACTCTTGTTGGTGCTTCTATGGTGGCTAAGAGGGTCTATAGAAAGTATCATGTTTCCTTGTCCCATATAATTAATCTTGTTAACCTGGTAAAGCTTGATATGTTATATTTTACTGTTGTTCTTTGTATGGATTGGTTGCATGCATTTATGATTCTATGGATTGTATAACCCTTCGTCAAGTTTCATCTTCCAAATGATCCGGTCCTAGAGTGAAAAATGGGGAATTTTATGCCTAAGGTCCAGTTTGTTTCTTGTATTAATGCTAGAAGGATGACTTCTAAGGGTTCTATTTACCATCTAGTTAAGATGAGGGGATGTATATTCTGAAACCCGTACTCTTGAGTTGGTCCTCTTTGTTAATGATTTTTTTGGAATCGTTCCCAATCATCTTACCTGGTATTCCTCCTGGAAGTGAAATAGACTTCAATATTGACCTTCTCCAAATATTCAACCTATCTCTATTCATCCTTACCGAATATCTCAAGTAGAGATTATGAAATTTAAAGAGCAATTGAAAGACCATTTTGATAAGGGCTTCATGTAATTGCGTATCTCTCCATGTGATGCTCCAGTCTAGTTTGTTAGAAGAAAAAGATGGTTATCTTCGAAAGTGTATGGGCTACCGATTGTTGAATAAGGTTTCCTAGAAGAATAAGTATCTTCTCCTAAGAATAGATGATTTATATTACCAACATCAAGGAGTGAGTTACTTTTCCAAGATTGACCTTCGGTCGGGTTATAACCAATTGTGGGTGAAGCAAAAAGATATTTCGTATATGAACTTTAGAACCCGATTGGTCATTTTGAGGTTTTGTTAAGGTCTTTTGGTTTGAATTATTTTGTAGTGGCTTTATGAATTTGATGAATAGGCTATTTTGACAATACCTTGACATCTTTGCGATCATGTTCATTGATAATATATTGATTTAATCGAGCAGTTAGGATGATCACATCAACAATTTGAGGACTGTTTCGGAAATTCTCAAGGACCAAAAATTCATGGCAAAGTTTAGAAAATGTGTCTTTGCTTGGCCACAATGTTTCAATTAAAGGTACTGTCACAGATCGTAAGAATACGGATGGAGTTGTTGTAGATCTCTATCTCCTTGAGATATTAAAAGTTTCTTGGATTTTGCTTGATATTACAAAAATTTTCATGAGAGGTTTTCTTCTATTGCTTCTTCATTAAGAACATTGACCTGAAAAAAGGGTATGTTCATATGGCCTGAAGCGTGTGAAAATAGTTTTAAAGAGTGTAATGATGGACTTACTTTTGCTTTAGTGATAACCTTACAATAAGAGAGTGATGGTTTCATTTCTTATTGTGATTCCTCAGTAATTGGGTTAGGATGTGTACTTATAGAAAACGAAAAAGTTATTGCCTATGCTTGAAGGAAACTTAAGATTCATGAAAAGAATTATCCTACCCATGACCTAGAATTAGCGGTGGTTGTTATTGCCCTAGAGGTTTGGAGACACTACTTTTATGGTGTTCATGTAGATGTGTTCATCGACCACAAGAGTTCACAATATCTTTTCATTCACAGGGATGTGAATCTTCGCCAAAGAAGGTGGCTTGAGTTATTGAATACTTATGATATGGGTGTTCTTCATCATCCTGGTATGGCAAATGTTGTGGCGGATACTCTTAGTAAGTTATCAATATATATTATGTGTCATATTGAATCTGATTTCAGGTTGGTAAATTTTCCCTAATAGGTGCCGAGTTCGTACACGAGTCTAAGAAGAAAGCTGGAATTATTAGAGAAGGTTTGAAAATGGCTAAAAGTTGGCAAAAGTCTTATGCCAATGTTAGAAGAAGAGATATTTAGTTTGATGGTCAATATTAGGTTAATTGATAATTTCACCCATGAAGTGTGTAATGAGGTTTGGTAAGAAAGGTAAGCTTATTTCACATTATGTAGTCCCATATAAGATTTTGACGTGTGTTGGTAAGGTTTCTTATGAACTTGAATTGACTGATGAATGGACATCGTGGCATTAGGTTTTCTACGGGCCGACAGGTTTAGAAGAAGAGAAATTAATAACTTGCTTCCGTAAAACTTTGGAGGAATCAGTTAGTTGAGGGTACTACTTAGGAGGCAAAGGCCGACATATTGTCTCGATATACTCAATACATGGTCGTATTGAGTCCTCATGGTTTGCTCTTTCACTATCTTGTGTATTAGATATTTCCATGATTTTCTCAACTATGCATGCATGTTCATGAAATAGCTTAAGTTTTGGAAAATTAGTCAAATTTAGTCATTTATGAATATTTATGTGCATTTGATTATGAGTTGCATATAGACTTTATGATATGATGTTTTGAACATGCTTTATCTTGAAAATTTGATGTTTCCTACTTGGATATATGCATTTATGTCATTGTATGTATGTTAGGTTGTTAAGTTAAGTTCGTACCTTCTTTATAATGTCATGAATCTCATTTGAGAATGAATGATACCAATGGGGAGATAATGTAACACCTAAGATCCAAAAACACAGAAAATTCAATTTTTTGAAAACATTTGGTCCCATTCTGATGGAGGTTAACCACAACTCGAGGAGTTAACAATGGACTATAGGTTAGGAAAATGCATTGGCAAGTCCGGTTTTACAAAATGTAAATTTTTTTGTATCTCTCAATGGTTCACTAGGACGGTTTGTTATTAAAAGCACGAGCCATAAATTGGTGTGGTAGGTGAGTGTTAGACATAGAGAGATTTTGAGGTCAAAAGTTGAGCACCATAGTTGGGAACCATTAAAAATAGATTGGACCACGGCCTACCGATAAGACCACGGTCCCTTCATTGAGGTCCGAGAAATTTCAAGCTTTTGAACTAGTGTCGGAGAGAAAACAAGCACTAGAGGTGTACCCACAAATAGTAGGTCCCCATCGCCTACTGGATTTGACAGTTATTTCTTAGGGGTAGTTGGGTCTTTTCCTACTTATTTTATCCTTAAAATATTCATTTTAACCTTAACTAAAATCTTTATATAGGTGTTTCAATCCCCAAATTTCCCCAATTGAAATAATCTATCAAATTTAGAAAAAAGAACAAGTCTTCTCTCAGAAATATTATCTCTCTAGAAATCTTAAGAAAGAAAGATTAAACACACGGTTTCAAGTAATATCTCCTAATCCTCCTTTGAATTGAAGAAATTAGAACTGAGATATTATGTTTTCATCCACGGATTTCTTCCACTCATGAGTTCCGAAATTTTAAAGATTGAAATCCCCCATTGAGTTAGGCTCTTTCTTCTAAGATATGGGTTCTCTTGATTATTTATTTAAATGATTGAATTATGATCATTTATGAGTGAATTGATGAAATTTTATGGTTTTATGATGATTTGCCATGAACCCATGTTTTTCAAGTTATGATGATATGATCTGATTTTTGATTTATGAAAGAAGAGGTTATGAAATTAAGCATGTTATTATTGATTTTATGTAAATGTTTTAAGGATGCGTTGAGAGTGAAGTATCAATGATGATGTTGTTGTTGTGTTGTTGCAAGGTTTTTTCAAATATACACATGAAACCATGATTGTGGAAGGTTCACACAAAATAAGGGTTCCTAAGGTTGAAAGGCTATTTTCAGCTAAAACAAAATAAGGATTAAGACTATATTCTAATGTTGAGGTAGGAGACGATTTTTCATGCTCTCTATTGAATAAAAATAGGAGATTACCCATGATTTCTACTGAATGACAAGAGACGATTACCCATGTCATGTGATGTAAGGACAAAAGGTGATTACTCATTTTCCTATAAGAGATAAGATGAATAGGATTGAGAACTATTTTATGAAAGTTTAGCTTAGTACCGAGCAGATAAGTGGCCTAAGTCCCATAAACTATGTGCCAACATAGGATTGACTAGATAGACATTAGCTAGTGGATCCACCATAGATAGAAGTTCATTATACTTATCTTGAATTGTAGAAATACCCTTTCGGTGTGGGAGACACCCGATTCTATGTTTCTAACTCGCGTGGTCGTATATGTTGGTTAGTGCTACTTCCCACAAACAAGCAAAGTTATGATGAACCAAGGTTACTTTAACAAGTATCATAAGTATGTTTAAAGATGGTGTTCACTTGCATTGATCATGTTTTATGACTTATAATTTCTAACTCTCAAGATTCATGTTTTAGCTTAATCATTGCTTACTCATTGAAATGTTCCTTTTAAGAATGTTTAAATGTTTATATGCATGGATATAACTCTTGATATGTATTTTGTACTAACAAACACTCTTCCCTACATTTTCTCAAATGTAGGGCCAGACTATCAAGGTTCTCAGTTTTGTGTGTAGACGTTAAGCTTTGTCAGTCCTCATTCTTCAAGGCCAAATCTCGTTGTTTTTCAGTTTTCCTTTTCACTTCTGTTTTGGACATAATGTATGGGTTAGTCTCAATTTCGTTCTTATGTACTACATAGATAATGACATAAGTGTTTGGACTTTCGCTTAACTTTTGTAAAACTATTGGACTTTAAATGTTGTTATTTATCTCTTCTGTTCTATTTCTTATTGAAGGGTTTAGACTAGGAGATTTATGCGGAATTATGCATACCTTCTTGTTGTAAGATCAAGTGTTATCACCACTAATTTCCTAAGCGGTTTCTTAAAAGATTTCTATGGAGTCTTGTAATGTTTTACATAACAACTACACTCTTTCTCTAAGAAACTTATTTCTTCTGTTATTTTTATGTTGTATTTGGATGACCCTAAGTCCTACCTTTTATAGGACAAGGATAAGGCTTGTAACTCTTATGAATTCAAGAGTTACATCACCCCTTATCGTATAACTGCCACTTCATTCATAACTCTTCTTTTTTTACTATAGGGAGTAATGTAAGTGGAGTTGTAACTTACTTCATGAATGAAGTAAGTTACTAGTAAACCCATCAATGGGTGTATTTATTTCCAACATCTCCCACTCACACATGATGGGATGAAACATATAGGGCTTTGAAAAGTAAATTCATTTAGACTATCAGATCGAGTGTATTATTGTGAACGCTTAGACACTAATTTTAGGAGACCATTAATGATCATGTATGATATATTATTATGTCATATAAAGTGTCTTAGGTTCCCCTAACGTGTCTATATTCACACATCGCTTCTTTTAACCCTCTTTCCATTTTCAATTTTCATATGCCTTGTGTCCACCTTATGACGCTAACTAAAATAGGCTTTATACTGGACCGGTCTCAGACACAAGTATAACGTGTATATATTTGACATGATATTTCTTTCGCCCACATATCACTAAGATCAGGACTAATTTCTTTCCTAACATTACTCATTCAGGTCATATTTTTTATAACCTTCAAATTCATACTAAAGTAGCATACACTAATCCATTACCTCATGATATTGTCAAAGTCATAAGGGCACTAGTAAAACTTTTTTTTCAAGGTCTCGCATAGAAGTGAAGTCGGGTTTATTAAATTAGCTTTAAATTTGTGGTAATGAAACACATGCAGAATGAAATGCATGTTACATTGTGCCTCTAACTCCATCAGAGTGTATGTCGATTATAATTTCTTCACACTGTACAAATCTTGGTCCAAGTAAATCATTTACTTGACCAGATCTCTACCACCCTATAGTACTTTAAGAGGAGATCTCACATCTAGCTACAAGTATTATGGGTAGTGGGACTCCATAATTTCGATTCTTTTTTTTTACATTTCTCTTGGATCTTATCCTATTCTTTTACTCGGGTTGCTTTAAATAATATGTTCTTATTCGAAGGTGCCACATATATTGTATCCTTTTTAGAGTTAATAAACACAAATATATCATGTTCGCTCACTTGCCGTAAGCACCTAAGACGGAGCAGTTGCTCATGTGAGGAGGCAAACCTTATAAACCTGTACAACATACTCTAATATTGTGAATGTGCTAATCAATAATAATGTATGAAATGACCATAAAAAACATCAAAAAATATATACAGGTATCCATACATTAGGATAAATATGTTCAAATAAGGAAATGTATCATTTTACATCTCTCGCAAGCCTAGTGATTTCACATGATTAACAAAGACATGTCTAGGTATTGGTTTTGTTAGGGGATCCGCTACCATCTTGTGCGTAGAAATGTAATGTAAAATGATTTCCGTAGTGCTATGATGTCTTTAACAAAATTATACTTTGTATCTATGTGCTTAGTTTTACTATGATACTTAGGGTCTTTAGTATATGCCATTGTTTCTTATTCATCACAAAAATTATGCACGGTATCCATTGGTCTGCCAATGATCCCTAACTGTTCCATGAACTTTTTGAGTCATACAACTTCTTGTACTTCTATGCAGCATGCAATGAACTCTGCTTCCATAGTTTATACCACTACACATGTTTGTTTCTTGCTACTCAATGAAATAGTGCCATTGTTTAGCCAAAAAACATAATCAGAAGTGGAATTTCATTGATCCAAGTCTCCATCTCAATCAGCATCAGAGTATCCAACCAACTGTAAGTCACTTCCTTGATAACATAATTTGGAATCAATAATGCCCCTTAAGTATCTCAAGATTCTCTTAGCAACTTTCCAATGTGTTTGCCCTGGATTGGATTGATAACAGACCCATTGCATAACAAGTATCAGGACGTGTACACAACGATCCATACATTAAACTCCCAATTGCACTTGAATATGGGACCCTCTTCATGGCATCTTTTTCAGTGTGAGTTTGGGGACATGTTTCAAGACTAAAATTTTCACCTTTAGCTACAAGGGTATCTATTGATTTACAGTCTTTAAGCCTGAATCTTTCAAGAATTCTTGTGATAAAGGTAATAAATTCTTAGAGCGATCTCAATGAATTCTAACTACAAGGATGAATTCTGCTTCTCCCATCTCCTTCATTTCAAAATTTAGGGACAACCAACTCTTTATCGCCTTTACAGAAGTAAGACTATTTCCAGCTAATAGTATATCACCCACATAAAGGGAAAATATCATTAAATCAGTTTATGACGGCTTCATATACACACAATGGTCTTCATCAATCATACTAAAGTCATAAGACGTAATAGCGCGATGAAATCTGAAGTACCATTGCCTAGATGATTATTTAAGTCCATAAATAGACTTTTTGAGCATGCAAACTTTGCGCTCTTGCAAATTTTGGAAAAAACCGAATGGTTGTTCCATATATATTTCTTCACCTAGTTCCCCATTGAGAAATGCAATCTCTACATCTATTCGATGTAACTCCAAGTTCATGCTTGCAACTATAGCTATAATCAGCGTGATAGAGCTAAATCTTACAACTGGAGTGAAAGTATTTTCATCATCAATGCCCTGTTGTTGTTTGTACACCTTAGCCACAAAACGAGCTTTGTAGCGTTCAATTACACTATCCACCATTCTTTTAATTTTGAGAATTCATTTATTC
This sequence comes from Solanum pennellii, assembly GCF_001406875.1. Taxonomy (NCBI): domain Eukaryota; kingdom Viridiplantae; phylum Streptophyta; class Magnoliopsida; order Solanales; family Solanaceae; genus Solanum; species Solanum pennellii. Next base: position 30,502,098 of record NC_028640.1, read on the forward strand.
CCAATTGTCTTTCGACTTGGCGGAAGATCAACCAAATCCCAAACATGATTTGTCCTCATGGAATCCATTTCCTCTTTTATTGCTTCCATCTACTTATCTTTAGCAGGGCCTGAAAAAGTATTTCCAACTGAATTAGGCTCTACATCATCTTGTGGAGTCACTATAAATTCTTCCCCATCGATATGAAATTGATGTCATAGAATAGTTCCTCGTGTACTCTTTTGCACATGTGTCTCTTGTGGAATATTCTCTAAATGAGAAAGTCTCCCACTTGGATCATCAAGAGAAGGTACCACTTCTTGTTCCTCACTTCTTTGATCCTGAAGATTATGTTGATGATCCACAACTTCATAAAATGACACAGTTCTATCAGTATCACCTTTACTAGGAAATTCAGTCTCTAAGAACGTAGCATCTCGTGACTCAAGCTCTGTTATACTTCGATCTTTATTTTACCCTATGAAGATGTAACCCTTTGATTGCTTTGAATAGCCAATGAAGATGTATTTCTTGCCCCTAGAATCTATTTTCCCATATTTATGAGAAGAATAATTCACGTATGTGGCAATCCCCAGGGTCACAATATATAAAAACTCAGGTTTTCTAACCATCCATAATTCATAGGGTGTGGAAGCAACAGATTTTAGTGGGCACACACTTAAACACAAAAGCTGCAGACATTAATGCCTCTATCCAAAAGGAAATTTGCATGTTAGCCCGCGCCATCATAGACCTAACAATTTTAAGCAAAGTTCTATTTCTTCAATCAACTATTCCATCTGGTTGAGGAGTGTACGAAAATTTTAACTGTCTTACAATTACTTTTTCATCACATAGATCCTTAAATTGATCTGATAGATGCTCAGGCCCAAGATTAGTTCTTAAAGCTTTTATTCTTAAGTTTAATTGATTCTCCACCAAATTCAAAAATTGCCTAAAGCTTTCCAATGCTTCTTACTTATGCAAAATCAAATAAACATGACCATGACGAGTGTAATCGTCTATAAATGTGATGAAATATGAGACTCCATGCCTCTCCCTTATACCCATAGGACCACATATATTTGAATGGATGAGTTGCAATGGAAACTTAGCTCTAGCTCCCTTTCCAAATGGTTTTCTAGTTATATTTTCTACCAGACAATGTTCACATATTGACATTTCAATTTTATCTAAGGACCCCAACAATCCTTCTTTTACCACTATTCATTGTTTCAAGGCCTCTATGTCCAAGTCTATCTTGCAAAATATTTATTTCTAAAATTGGAGTTATTGTTAAAGTAAAACAACCATGATTATTAGACATATAATTAAAACCATAAATTGTGTCCAACATAATAAAACCATAAAAAAGGTAACCAGAACCATAATATTCAGTTCCATATATAATGTCAAAAGAATTATTGTGAAAATTCACATTGAAATTTAATTTAAGAAGAGAAACAACTGAAACTAAATTCCGCTGAATATCTGGAACATATAAGACATCATGTAGGATAAGGATTCGTCTACCTTGAAACTCTAGTTTGCATGTTCCGATCCCTTTTAATTCAATGGATGCATTGTTTCTACATAAAGTCATCTGCTCCAGAAGGCAGTCGACGGTATTCAAGAAGTGATCTCTACCTATGTGGTATATGGCTCCTGAGTCAAAAATCCACAATGTATTAGCATCTGCCATTAATGCAGTACTAAAGACATAAGCAAAATGAGGAAATTAATGTATAATGTTACCTTATTTTGCTCCGAGAAATCCCGCGCAAAATGACCCATCTTGTGACAAGAATAACACTCCAATTTGGACATATCAATCTTTTTCGAACCACGTCTTCCTTTCTTCTTAAATTGAGATTTATCCTTCTGATTTGACTTATCAAATCTCTTATTCTTACATGCTTTATTGTTCTTGTTTTTTTGCTTAGGATTAGAAGTCCCAACAAATTCAGATACAAAAGCATGATCAATTGCTTTAGAAGTGTTACGACGCTCATCTACAACAACAAGATAGTGCTCAATGTCTTCAAAAGACTTGATGCTTTCATTGTGGGTCATACGAATTTTCATATATTCCCAACTAGCAGGAAGAGATCTTATAACAGCCTGCACTTGTTGTTCATCAGAAAGATTATGACCAACTAATTTTAGTTCTCGTATCATATCTGACATCTCCCTTAAATGATGCCTTATAGATGAATTAGGGCGCAATCTATAGGTATGGTCAACCTCTAATGTTTTGTAGCACAAGTGCCACCAAAATTTTCTTTCAGTGCTATCCACATGGCTTGGGGCGTTGAATAAGATTTGAACTCACATATAAGATCATCAGCCATACTACTCAACAAGGTTATGGAGCAATACTATTTTTCTTCTTCTATACTTGAAAAGTGTCAAGATTTCTCTCATGTTGTTGGGTGTCTTCACTCGCAGGCTCAACCATCACATAGTTTAGGGTCTGCAAGACCTCTTGCTCTTTAATAATGTATTGAATCTTATCGGTGCCAAATTTCATAATTATCACAATTTAATTTTTCACCCTTATTCAATTCAACAATGATAGTCTTTGCAGCCATTTTATAAAATTATCTACGCACATAGAAGGCATAGCACAAATAAGCAAAAACCACTATTTTATTTATTTTTATTTGCTGCAAAATTGCCTAAGTTAATAGTGTCCATCTAGAAGCCCATGTTGAAAAGTCTATGTTTGTCTTACTTTCATCACATCACATGTAACTTTAAGCACAACAATATTATTTTTTAAATCAATTATCCGCTAATAAATTATGATAGTTCTAAATAAAAAAAAATACTATCAATAAGAACTCTCACTATATATATATATATATATAT